>NW_017306855.1:240279-267321 GCF_000935625.1 Nanorana parkeri | reverse complement strand
GCGACGCCCTGCTTTCTGATTGGCCGGGAAGCTGGCTTCATGCTCCCTCGTCATCTCATGACAAGAGGGCATGGAGCCGGCCTCCCGGCCAATCAGAAAGCAAGGCGTCGCGTCATTACACGGCGCCCGGCTTCCTGATTGGCCGGCCAGACGGCTCCGGGGAATAACAGGCTGCACATACTAAGGTAAGAGGAGACTTTTTTGTTAATCGGGAAGCCGGGTGGCGACTCTTTACACGCTGCCCGGCTTCCCGGCTAATCAGGAAGCCAGGTGGCGAGTCATTACACGCCACCTGGCTTCCTGAATGGGACTTCTGTTACTCGGTAATTAGTATCGGCGAGTACCGTAAAAAAATTATCGGTACTCGTACTCGGTACCAAAATACCGGTATCGGTGCATCCCTACTTATATATATATTAAAACAAAGTATTTTCAGTGGATTCTGATAAGAAGGTGACGTGAAGACATTGGTGATCAATAATACCCCAATTGTCCTCCATTTCCCCAGAGTATTACATGAATGTTTACATACACACCCATTCATGGAATGAATGTTAGCATATTGACGGGGACCTACTTGTTAGAATACACATTACTGTGCTTATAGCAACAACTTCTGCAGTATACAATTTCGGTCACTAGATGGCAGTGTTTATAAATTTTGTTGTATATATCTATGATATATACTCTGTTGTATTGAATAAGGTAGATAATAAATCTGTGGCTTCCTTCCTGTTTCCAAGCCATGTGCAGCATGCATATCAGAGTTTGTGCTTGTGTTTCTCTGTGAGGCTGTGCAAGAAGTTCCAACACTACTTAACAATCAGCCATTGTCTTAAAAAGATGATGGGGGACAATAAATATATATTAACAACACAGCCATTGTCTTAAAGTGGACCTGTCAGGCTGTAAAAACTAAGACCTAAATGGCTGCTTACTGCAATAGAAGAGGCATTATACTCACCTCCCCAGCAGCCCTTAACTCCCTCCTTTACTTTGTTCATGCACTGCAGAATTTATAGCATTCAACATTTCCAGGAGAGTTGGATGCCTGTTTTCCCTGCTGCAAGCTGAGTCTCCATCCTCCAACTCGTACATTATCCTGTAGTGATATAGTGATCGGAGAATGGAACCACAGCACGCAGCAGGAAGACACACATCTAAAATTCCCGGAAGTGTTGCTTAACAGTGTGAATGAGGCTATAGCACTAGAATGGAGGTAAGGTTAAAAAAAGTCACAGGTTACCGGATGAGTGAGTATCATAACTCTTTCATCACAGGAATTCTTTTTTTACAGACTAACAGAGTCGCCATAATTTTTTAAAATTTAAATGTACCCATTTATCGCATGTAGCTTCATAGTGCGCGCATTTTTTAAACTCACTTTTCATTGTTGGAAAGCAAAATTAAAGAGGAAACTTTGTCGAATGTGAAATTGGCAATTATAACTCTTCAAGTTTAACAAAATTATGGACTCAACCCCATTGAAGGCACTTCACTAAGGTTTCAATAGGACTTATGTTTTTATAATCTGAAAAGACCATGATCATCCTACTCCTGACTGTGCTAAGTGATTGTGGATTCTTTCACTGGTGGCAGTTACTCATTATTGGCTGTTTGCACAGATTCACAGCAAATATTATTAATCTTTCCACAGTTCAAATATAGGTTTACTACAACGCTAAGGATCAAGTTTTGCAAGAAATTTATACAGTGATCTGTAATTATAGAAACTCCCTTAGGGTATCCTTCCTGCCGAGATGGCGGCAGCATATATATTATGAACTAAAAGCAGTAGTTGCAATGTATAAATGTTATCATTCATAATGTGTTCATATATAATATTGCATGTGGGTGGACTGTCATACTCTGATGTGGGCAATTTATCATGATCATGTGTAAAGGATTATATAATATGACAGGGCCCTTATATACATGTAATAATCATATTTTTTTAAATGTTTATGCATAATAAAATTAATTTACATTTATTTATTTCTATGATGTGGTTAGTGTGACTAGTTGTTTTATAAATAAATATATATATATATATATATATTTGCTTTTGTATATTTGTAGATATGCATGTTCAATAATAAGGTTTACTCCTTGCTGAGTTCCCAGTTTTTAGATCCTTTTCATTACTGGGTGATGGTGAATGGCACTCTCATCTGTACTGTTCTAGGGATGAGTGAAAATTAGAGTTTTCATTTCCCCAAAATGTCAGAAATTTGCTCCATTTTGGCAAAATTCTTTGGAATCAATAGGTAACGCAAAATGAAGGGGGTTTTTGGTAGTTTTAAAAATGTTATGGGCTTTAAATGGCTCCTGAGGTTTACAGATGCTCATTTCAACTCTCCTGTGGCAAAAAAGGCCTTTTAATTATATTACATTTCCAGGTCGTTGATTCACCAGACCAGGGATAGGCAACATTGGCACTAGACAGTCAAGTCGCAATCAGGGTGACAGCTGTTGAGCTTTTACCCTTACTATAGTGCAGTTAACTTTTAAAAGAGCAACCCAGCTCCCCTCCTTATCCTTTACTTACCTCTACCCCATCCACAAGATACTGATAACCTGCAATCCCATTAATTCCTATTGACTTCCAAGTACAACCTTGTACTCTGGACTGACTCTTCATAGCGTGGCCAGCCAGGGAAATTTTTGACAAGTGCCCAGGCAAAATAGTGAGTGATATTTTGCTGGATTTGGGACACAGATGAGTATAAGATTGGAAGGAGGGCAGGTGGCAGTAGATGCCCTCATATAGATGTAGCAGTAACAAAGTACAGTTACACTTTAAGGGCTTGTTCACATCAATTACAGTGCGTTCCAGCAGGGTTAGCTGCTGAAATGCACTTGGTCGCATATTGTCCAGCTCCCTGCATTTTGGGGTGGGAGGGGGCATGGAGGTGCATTCAAGTCAATGAGTCAAGTCCCTACTCGCAGTGCGATCGCCCTCACCAGAACGCGTGACAAAGCGGTCCAGTGAGATCGCAACTACAAGCACTATTTTTGGGTGGGCAGGGTGGGGGTGTGTGGCATGCTCTGCTATTGACTTGAATACACTGCCATGCCCCCTCCCACCTCAGAAAGCAGGGAGCCGGACAGAGTGCAATCCAGTGCGTTCCAGCAGCTAACCATGCTGGAACGCATTGGAGATGGTGTGAACGGGACCTAAAACAAATTCAACAGTAACAGAAACTCTATTTTACAGTTATAATTTAACCCAACTCTGCTTTAGGCTTCAATAGATCAGGCTAGGATTAGAACCTCTGTCAGTTTTCTTTTATTTGATTTTTTTGCTATTTGTTTGCTTCAGAAGGCAGAATCAAAGTCTGGAACAGGCCAGGTTGACAGCAGGCGGGTAGCGAGGTACAGAATCAGCAGGTAGAATCAGAGTCAGGGACAATAACTTGCAGGCAAAGCAGTACCAAATCAGCAGGCAGGAGAGTAGTAGGAAGCAGTCTAAGGTCACTGAGGCAGGTGGTAAATAGCAGAGTCACGGTTCAGGCCAGCTCAATAACAGATAGCAGAAGCATGATCAGATACACAGGATACAGGGAACTAGCTGAAGAACTCTCAGCACTGAACAAGTGCAGAGTTCATCCTTAGATAGGCCAACTCGCACCATTGTCTGAATTAGGTGTGTGCACCCAGGCATGTAAGTTTACCTGCAGGCACACGCGTATGCGCCATCCTACTAATTGGAAGGCGCACATGTGATTGTGCATGCACAACTGCTCACGTGGATGAGAGCAAGCTGGACTTCCCTGACACCTTTTCTTTCCTGTGCAAGCAACAAGAGAGCAACACCCAATGGGGGAATAACTGGGTTTAAGGGCCACACTGGGGCAGAGATTGTGTTAACTGATTATGCACCAGTGAGCTTTTTATAAACTAAATAGTTAATATACGGTTGCAATTTCTGTGACCACTAGCAAAGGAAATTGTTGCTTTTGGGGATGTTTTTTATTTTGATTTTTTTTTTCTTTCTGTATGGGGAAAGAAAGTATTAATGGCCTAGCCGGCCATTGTAAGTGCTTTTAGGAGACGATAGTTTTTATCCAGCCTTAATTTAGGTACTCTAGTGCTTTTGATTAACATGCATATCTCAAGCCCTGAGAAAGGTGGAGGCCTTTCCACAGAAATGCATTGGCTGTATCTGATGTTCTTAACGAATAACTATTTCAAAAAGATGTTTTAAGTGGTATGCAGATTTGAACTAGGCACTATTCAAAACACATCCAAGAGGTGATCCTCAGTTAAGATATTTGTTTATCATGATTGGGGAGGTAGCAGCCTAGGACCAGAACAAGGTCCATATATACCCTACCTTTACCATGGATCTGGGTCCTAAAAGGAAAACTCACTCCACTTTATATCCATTCGAATCATTTTCAATTTTCATCGATCTAGCGATATCACACACACATATCAGAATGGAGATACAACAGGAAATGAGTGGACTCCTCCCCAAAGTGAGGGAAATTCCTATCTTAGACTGTTTGTTACCTGAACCTTTGCCCCTATTGGATGATTGATCTTACCTTTTGACCTGGTGATAACTCTAAAATTTTGGATTTCCCCTTACTTTCTGACTTTCTGTTTCAGTGACCAGTTCACCATTGACCATGATCAAATAGAAGGGAGACTCTACCTACCACAGACACAGACAGCAATAAAAATGTAATAGAGGCTCTAACTCTTCCCTATTCAAAGCTGAATAAAAGGTTTTGCCTTATGATACGTTAAATTCAATACATTGGATATTAGGGTTGGACAGATACCAAGTACAGTACTCGGTACAAGTACGAGTACATGTACCGATACTTTTGAGCTCCAAGACTAGACTAGAGAAAAATTCAAAAGATTGGAGTCAGCTGTCATTTGTAAGGAGCACACAGAGCTCCTGGGATTAGTACATCTCTGTTTTAATGTACAATTTTGTTTTTATAAAGAAAAATAAAGGGTTGCACCGATACCAGTTTTGCGAGTACGAGTACTGGTACTTGCCGAGTACTTACAAGTACGAGTACTGATACATTTTTGTTTATTGTCATGTGACAGCTTTTCTAAAACAATATCGACTAATGATTTCAGGACAGTGGTGGAGCGCCAGAGCCAGGTCCCAGCTGCAACCACTGCAACCCTGGTAGTTCTCATGAAAATGCCAAGTATCTGCACTGGTACTCGAAAAGTATCGGTGCATCCCTACTGGATATGTATAATATTCTCTACATTTGATCTTTAAATCATCTTTTTTTATCTTTTTTTTTACTTTACACTTTGGGGTTTCTCTTCTAAAGCATTTCTTTTTTTCCATGTAATAACATGGATGTTCTATATCTCAGGGCTCAATTACTTGGGTCTGTAGGGCCTCATAGATATTTTTGATAATTTCGGAGGAAAGTAAAACTATAGCGCAGCCATTATTTCTACATGATCTCTGGAAATTCACCGTCACAGATAACAATTGGCACATCCGGGTATAGAAAGTGTTCAGCAACAGCTGCTAGGCAGCAAATGGCCTGCAGTTGCGGAGGAAGTGAATAATAATCAAGGTCCATCAGGCAAATTGCGGACACTACTTTTCCAGCTCTCTTCAGAATAAAATCTTGTTTACTTCCTCTTTTCGGTAAATTGTTCCGTGCTGTTCAGTGGCTGATAGACGCATTGTGTACTTTCATCAGCGTTGGTCCCATCAAACACATCATCACAGGTGCTGCAGGTCATTAAAACACAACTCCAGACAAAATGTTTCTTTTTGTTTTAAAAAGGTTTAGAACCTCTCTCTGGCTTTTACTGGTGTCTATGTCCTCTTAGAGAAAATTTTCTAGGGAGAGGGAGTCTGTGCAGCAATGATGGGAAATCCACCAAGGTAGACAGAGATAGCAATGAATAGTCATCTTTACAGTGGAAAAAGGTTAAAACCTCTGGAAGGTTGTTACTGCTGTCTGTGCCTTACTTTCCTTGTACCCCCGGTCCTCATTTGATGTTCTGTTATCACAAGGATGTCAGTGGAACACAAAATGGGGATAAATAGCCCCAATCAAGTGACAGACAACAATAAAAGCCTGATATAGCTTCTAAACCTTTCTCCCGCCTCCTAAAATTTTTCCTAGAGTTGGGTTTCAAATGCAACCTGTGAAGACTGAAATATGAGAACAGCCAGAACTGATAGTTGTAGTTTCTGGGGCTTCTATTATTGTTCAAGATTATCAACTGGTGAAGTAGTAAAGCCAGGATCAGGGTGACAATTCTGTTGTTTGCCTATTTGAAGCCAAATTCTGGATTGTAAATAAAGACAACTTACCTCCCAAACCCCCAGTCCCCACACACCCCTCTTGCACTTATTTTTTAACACAGCCCTTATGCATACCTAAAATTAGATAGTCTTTCTTCTGGTCATGTGGTGTTGTTTTCCTTCTTCTTCCAGCTTTGGCAATGGGCAGTCTTTCATACTGCAGGGAATGGCATAGAGATTATGATTTTAAAACTGGCTTATGTAGTATTCTACTGTGACTGACGTGGTGACTCATAGGAAATGAGTTAAATGACGCTGAGAGGTACTGAACAGATTGGTGAGTCCATGGGTGACAGCACTGCAATGCAAGTGTGTACTGCAGCAAAAGCTGCCATTTTTTGTTTTAAATCAGGGCTGGGCAAATCCCAGGAGCCAGGTAACCAATGCTCCTTAAAAATGACAGCCCTCCTTTAACTTTTCAGGTTTTCTCTAATTGTTGTTACTGAAACTGGCTAAAAAAATCACGCTGGTTCCTGGAATGGACAGACTGGCCCCCGAATTCTATATTCATTTGTCACCCCCCTGTTTTAAATACCTTGGACACTTTTTTTGAAAAGTAGATGTGTGCTGTATTAGCATATCAAGGTCTCATTGTTTTTGCAGCCTTATTTTCTACTGTTTTTGTAAATCAGACACATCTAGATCACACTTAATGATAGCGATATCCATTATAGCTTAGGCCCTGTGAGGTACAGTTGGGGTCTAAAGGACCATGGCATTTACCTTATAACTTGGAAGTAAACATGGATGCTTTGCCCATAGTAAACAGTTAGTATGGAGAATACTGACACCCTGTTTTTGCCTGCAACATAGCAATCCACAAATATTTAATATAGCCAAAACTTTGTAGACACTCGGCCATCCCACCCATATGGGTTTCTTTGACACACCTTTCTGGAACCATAAGCAGTAGTGAGCAGGGTCGGATTTCCCACAAGGGCAACCGAGGCCCGGCCTTGGGGTAGCAGGGGGTAGAGGGGCAGCAGGGGTTTGGACTTCCTATCTCCCAACTCCCGGGACATGCCGTTCCGGGCGCCGGACAGGTAGTTGTTTTCTACATTTGGGCAAGCAGGGCTAAATGTACAGCAGGGAAACCCCCGCTTGTCGCTGAGATCATTTTTATGCAGCCTGCATACAGGGGGTGCATTGAGGAACCTGGCATTGGGGCAGCAAAGAGAGAAAAACCGGCCCTGGTAGTGAGGAGTTGGCTCCCCTTTGATGATATAACAACCTCCACTCTTCTGGGAAGCCATTCCACATTATTTTGGAGTATGCCTATGGGGATTTGTGCCAATTCAGTCCAAAGAGCATCTGTGAAGTCAGCTACTGATGTTGGATAAGAAGACTTTGCATTTTATTTTATATAAAAAGGAGTTCAGTAGGGTTGAGGTCCGGGCTCTGCGCAGGCCACTCAAGTTCCTCCACACTAAACTCATCAAAGTGTGTCTTAATGGAGCTGGCTTTGTATCAAAGCCAAGTCATAGTGGAACAGAAAAAGAAAGTGCGCAATTGTCTAAAATGTCTTCATATGCTGTAGCATTAACAGAACCCTTCACTGGTAACACTTGAACTTAATCATTTGGAGGTTTGCCCGCATCCTTTCAACCACAAAGTGTAGATATAATGGTCAGTTGTCCTCAAACATTTGATCGAATAGTGCACATTTATACATATAATGCAAATAAGCATTGTGCAGATCTGCATGTGTATCTGAGGAGCCTTACACCCCCTCCCTGACACACACGCACATTTTCTATCTATAAAGACGTGTTGAAAGAAGCAGAAGTAGAAAGGAAGGCTGCTTGATACTCGTTTGCTCCTCCCTACTACATATGCTCAGATTCCACAACTATAAAGTTGGCTCCCGTAGGGACTTTGTAACCAAGGAAGCCAAATCAGTAGAACATTTATGTATTTGTCGTTATAATTACTCTCAACTTTTAGCTGCTCCATTAAACACATTTTTAATACATCACGTGCATGTTGTGAGACATCACCGCACTGTTTTTCCCCAGTAAAATACAGCGACTATTTATAGTGCTGTGCATACATGCTTTTATAGGCTGTAAATGATGTGCCATCAGTATGTCATTCAGAATTGTCCAAATCAGTCTTTGGGCGCCACAATCATCCTCAAGATTTTTGATTTTTACAGTTAAAGCTGAACTCCAGAATAGGCAAATATTGTCTGAATAGAAGAGACATGCCTATGCTTACTTTAATCTTGGTGTGCCTCCAGTCCTAGTGGGCCAAACAGCTTTGCAGGAACAGTACCTTCAGCATTATCTTGTCTTGTTGTTTCCCATTTTCAACTTCTGCTTCCCAGACATGCCAACCTGAAAAAAATTATTTCAGGGAGGTACCCTTCACATTTTAGGGAGGTGCACCTCCTAAAAATGATAGCAGGGGAGCTAATGCTTCCCTTGCAATCTGATGTTTTTTTGTATTCTGGCAGCTCCTGCCATCAGAATAAAAAAAAAAAAAACCCCTAAAAACTCAAATTTGCCATTTTCAATTTGCAATAGCCAAAAGCAGGCTGGCTATTGCACATGCCCACTGCTGCTGTCAATCAGCAAAGGAGGACCTGAAGAAAAACTTCAGGTCCACATCTGCGGATTGATAGCAGCAGTGGACGGGTACATTAGCCGGCCTGCTATTTGTTTATTTGTTTATTGCAAATTTAAATAGCCAAAAGCAGGGTAGCCATTTATTCCCATGCTGTCTGTCAGTTATGTTTTACTCTGACAAAAAACAGATAGCAGGGAAAAGTTTACTCTGAGCAGTGTAAACCTTTCCGGGATAAAAATGCTTCTCTTGCGGGCGTCCGGGAGCCACTATAAGATAGCGGGAGACTCCCGGAATGTAGCCCAGGCAGGTGTACGCTTACACTATTCAGGTTCAACACAGCAGGGGTTGCCACTACACTAAAGGCCTATGAAGCATTGTTGCTCTGCTTGGAGGAGGTATGCCTGGGAAAAGATTTTAATTTCAAAGCATATCTAAACTCAAAAGCATAATATATTGCAGCTTACCAATCCTCAAATGTGGTGTCTGCATTAGTTTACTTTTTTTAGTTGTTTTTTTTTGTTACTTTACTTTCACCTGGTGATCCGGCCAGTAACACATTTTCTGTCTTAGGGTGGCTCCACTCTATGGAGGAGCATCAGAGCCACCCTAAGACAGCACCACTGTCACCCTGTGGGGAGGGTAGTGTTAGATACTCTAGCAGATTTATATGGTCTTTACTAATAAATTAAAGCAGACCTGCAGCTAACACTTTTTAAGCAATTATAGCAACATTTACCTTTAGGGATAAAAGTTTTACATAAATGAAAAAAGGGGACCATAGAAGCACCCTGTCACTGATGAATGATTTGTCTCAACTCCCCAACTTCCGCTTTTGCTGGACAGTTTGGCCTGTTGAAGGAAGGTGGAAAATAACAGGCTTACTGGTCGGATCACCAGGTGAAAATAAAATAAAAAATCCCAAATATAGAAAAATAAACAGTCACCGCATCTAAGGACTGGTAAACTGCAATATATTCATTTTTATTAACATGAGTCGCACACCAACACACCACATATAGAACAAATGCCATGTGTTGTGGTAATCGCACAAGTGTGAATAGGCCCTCAGTTGACAAAAGCAAGATAAGGAAGGTGTAAACACACATTAGTAAAGTGAAAAGCTGAGGGAGAAAGTGTAAGCAACACACCAGATCCACGACGTCAGACTGCTCACATACCGGCTGATATCCAGCCTCTCAGAATGGTCCACTTGGACGAGAGTAAATCTCAAATTAACACATTATTTCTTACAGAGACCATTGTATTCCCTAGCTGACTTCCTTTTTTAGCTCGCATGTATCAGTTCATTTTCACATTCGTTCTAATCTTAATGAACAGTTCATCCAATATTGATATTTTGCTATGCTGACTCACACAGGCTTATCATACTCATAAGGGATTCGAGTGGTGAGATTTTCTTGCTTTGGATCTTGTTGTAGTAGGAAGTACCTCTAGCTACCTTTTCTAATGTATCCCTAACTATTTACCCTACAAGGAGAGTAAATTCCTTTTTAGGCCCCTTTAACACGGGCGGTCCCCCAATATTAGTCTGTCGGCATCTGGTTGTAAATGGACCCACCCCTGAAACATCCTGATCAGGTCCATCAAATGGAACGCTGTTCTGGGGTTTTTTTCGGGCCTAGACGGTCTTGAAGGTAATCAGATATAAATAGACTCAGGCCCATTTACATCCGGCTGTCCATAGAATAACATTGGGCTTCCAATTGCTGCCCGTGTGAAAAGGGCCTAAAAGGGAATTGGAAGCCGATTACCTTTATGACCGCCTAGGTCCGAAAAAAAAAACCAGAACAGTGTTCAATTTGGTGGACCTGATCATGATGGGACAGGGGTGGGTCCATTTAACAATGGTTGCCAATTTTCTAATATTGGTGGACAGCCCATGTGAAAGGGTCCTAAAAGGGAATTTACTCTCCTTGTAGGGTAAACAATTAAGTATACATTAGGAAAGGTAGATAGATAGATAGATAGATAGATAGATAGATAGATAGATAGATAGATAGATAGATAGATAGATAGGTACAGTACTTCCTACTACAACAAGAGGAGGGAGGTTCATGGCTACGTCCGACTCCCCATAGACCTAACATGCTCAGTTCAGTTCAGTACAGCTCAGTTTTTTTATTCCATCACAAAATGGAGGAAAAAACAAATGGACATGGCTCACAATGGTGACATCTGTTCCATTCTGCTACGATCAGCAAGGGATCCATGCACGGATCCAGGGGCGGACTGGGCCGGGGGGCAGGGTGGCAATTGCCCCCCGGGCCTCTCTGATCCCACCGCGAACGGCCCCTTGACCCCCGGCCGCTGCCACCTGCACCCGGCCGCCCGCCCTCCGCTTCCGACGCGGCTCTGTGAAAAGGTGGTGCTCCTCGAGGTGGTGCTGGGGAGGCTTATTGCTGGGAATTGTAGTTCTCTATAGCTGTTGGTAGTCATTATTGCTGGGATTTATAGTCCTCTATAGCTAATGGTATTCTGCATTGTTGTGTAATGTATTGCTTGGAATTGTAGTTCTCTATAGCCAATGCCATTGTGCAATGCTGTACAATGTATTTCTGAGTTAGTGGCAGTACTACCATTGTCGCAGCGGTCATGCACGCGCACAGCACTGACGAGGCATCCCTCCACTACCAGTGTGCTTTACATTTCCTCAACCGATAAATACATTCACACTACTGTTACATGGATGGCAAAAGTGGCTGACAGGGGCGGAGAGAAGGCAGGGAAGAGGTAGAGCGGGAGGGGGCCAAGTTGCCGCACCATGGGCCTCTGGGTTGTACTTGCCCCCTGGGCTAAAAGTTGCCAGTCAGCCCCTGCACGGATCCCCTGCTGATCGTAACAGTCGGCATCTGTGTGAAAGGAGCCTTAATGATCTGGGTAGCTGGATGGAGCCGGTAACCAGTACAGAGACTTTGCATTTTGTGCCCATAAGGCTGATGTCAGATGGGGGACACTGTCACTGGTAATTTGTCAAAATCGCCAGCAGTAGGGTTACTAAGAGGCTTCCTGTTTGTCCCTATGGCATTGTTCCCTCTGTAGATGAGAAAGACATGTTGCTCCCATTGGTAGCAATCACCCTTAAGCTGGCCATAGACGGCCAGGAATTCAGACGATCCCTGCTGAATTGGATGAAATGCGAGTCATGAGTGGCGTTGTCAGCACCACTCAGCTCAACAAAATCAATGTGAAATTTGATTGAGCCGATCCAGCTGTGCATTAACTACAAATTCCAATATGCCTTTGCCTCTAAGAATCATGCCTCTAACTGCCAGTCTTGCAATGCCTAATGGGACTTGTAGTTCCCCTTGTAGTTCCACAGCTAGAGGGCTGGAGTTGCCCACCCATGGGCTAAACAGTCACTGCATACTATCAGATGCAGTCACTGTTCGGGTATTCAGGCAGCCATGGGTGCCACTGCTGCCAAAATACAATAGCCGTATATAATGTCCAATTCAGAAGTTTGGGCAGAATAGCTATAGCCGGCGGGACTCATGTGAACAACCAACTGTTGGCTTTATATTGGAAGCGATTCTGGCTGCCGATCTCCTCCCCACTCAATGGGGCCAGAACCGATGCTGATTGTCCCCCAGCTGTCATTTTCCAGTGTCAGAAGCCGGGGAAGAAGCCATTGGAGAGAAAACTGTGCTCCAATAGCTTATTTGGACCCGAAGGGTGACAATAGGAGTTTTAAAAAAATCAAATAAAATAAATAAGTGTAAGTATTAAACTTTTTTTCAAGTACCCCGCCCCTGCAAGGGCATGCATATTAGTGTAAACGCGCTTTGGGCGTTGGGCGCGCTTACATACTAAAACGCAGATCACACTACACATGTTAGGTATCAGCACGTGCGCCAAAATGAGAGCAGCAATTCCAGAGCTAATATTCATAGATATCTCTAAACCGATGACCTGTAAAGGGCTTTTAAATGCTGCCTTTGGACAATTTGGGGTACTGTATTTTATCGCATGTTGGGTATCTATTTACTCGTTGTTACCTCATCTTTTATATTTTAAAAAAAAATGGGTATTATATTGTGTTTTTGCGCTAATATTGTGCAATGTAAAAATCTGCAACTGCCACCATTTTATTCTACAGGGTCTCTGCTTTTAGAAAATATATATTTTTGGGGGGTTTTAAGTAATTTTTAAGCCTAAAATGTGTATTATAACATGTGTCCAAAAAGCGCAAAAAACGCTTTAAAGTGACATTAAAGTAAAAAACAAAATTCCCTCCCCCAAATGTTAATGTTAGCACTTACCTTAAATTATGTATCTTAATCTGATCTTCTTCTTCTTTCCTGATGTTTTCATCTTTCCCTCCAGCACTGCGGCGGCTCTCTGATCAAGCGCTGACTCCTCTGTCCTTGCTGGTACTTCCTGTCCCACGGTGTCTGCATGCAAGTGCATCCATCCATAGACTTACCTAGCGTCTCTCCTCGCCTCCTGGCCGAAAATCTGAACTGCGCAATGCTGTCTATTCAAGTGCAGTGCAATAGCCAAAAATTATGCATGCAGTTTTATTCTGTAGTAAACTTTATGTTTGTAACACTGCATTTGCATTTTTTAGCGATGTTCAGATACCAGTGCCGATACTTGGCATTTTCATGAGAACTACCAGGGTTGCAGCGGTTGCAGCTGGGACCTGGCTCTGGCGCTCCACCACTGTCCTGAAATCATTAGTCCGTATTGTTTTAGGCCTGGTTCACACCTGGGCGTTTTACAGTGCGTTCCTACGCGCTGTAAAACGCTCAACATGTGAAAGCCAATGATTGCTTATGGGCATGGTTCCCACCTGGGCGTTTTACAGCGCGTAGGAACGCCCAGAGAAGTACAGGAGCTTCTTTGGGGCATTTTGCCACGCGTTTCCATTGGTATTCCCGAGTGTGGATCGGGGTTAACAAAGCGGCAACCCCGAGCCACACTTGGGAATACAGCATACAGGTCTTACCTTGTCCGCGATCCCCGCTGTGTCCTCCAGCGGCTGCCGACTTCCGGATTCCGTCCCTTGAGAGTGGGCCGCGTCGCAGGCGGAGCCGGTGGGAAGTTTAAAAGTGAAACTAAAAAAAAAAAGAAAAACATGATGCTCAGGTGTGAACCCAGCCTAAACAAAAATGTATCAGTACTTGTATCTGTGAGGACTTGGACAAGTATCAGTACTTGTACTTGAAAAAATTGGTGCATCCCTAATATATATATTTATAAAAAGAAAATCATACATTAAAACAGAGATGTACAAATCCCAGGACCTCTGAATGATCCTTACAAATGACAGCTGCCTCCTAACTTTTGAATTTTTGTCTAGTCTAGTCTTGGAGCTGGAAAAGTATCTCTACATGTACCTGTACTTGTACCGAGTACGGTACTTGGTATCTGAACATCCCTAGCGTATTTTATTGTAAATTAAGGATGGTATTTATTTAATTTTGTTAATCCAATTAATCGAAAACATTATCGGCCAACTAATCAATTAAGAAAATAATCATTAGTTGCAGCCCTGTTGTGAACCCATTCTATTGTTAAAAGTCGTTGGACTCTCGTACTGTCTTGTTTGGTGCTCTCAGAAGATTTACAATCACATAGTAATATGTGTGACCAGCAAGTGTTTCATATATGTAAGTTTTCCGAAATGTAAGCTTTGTGTGGACTTATCCTTTAAATGCACACAAACCTCTGGTACACCAGCACAGAATGTTGGACTAAAGGTATTTTTATTTTTCTTCCCGCTTTAACCCTGAAATTGGAGAGAATCGATATTGTATACAATTGTTGAACTATCATACTTTTTTTTATGGATCTCTAAGAAGAGCTACATTATAAAAATAAATAAAAGACATTTACTCAAGGTAATTTATGAATAATATTTTATAAATACATCAATCTTCGCTTCCTGAACTAGATATTCTTTTTGTTGATCTCCTGCAGTTTACAGTATCAGTGATGCATTTAATAATAAGCACGCTGGCTGTATGTACTTATGGCATTGCTGTATCAGTGGAGCAAAACACTTGACATACTGTCTGCGTGTGCTCTTTTCTAGGTTTCTCAATTAGACATGCTACACTGATAATGGAACTCCTGATAGTTCCGTTGTTGAGGTTTTAACATGCGCAAGTGTGCAAAAAAACAAAAACGTCTAGGAATTCATTAATCTCCCAAGTTTTCCTTCCTTATACCTTACAAGGCGGATAGAATTCTGATGACTTCCTATTAAGTCTTATTACTATGTTAATGATTTGATTATCCAATTCTAAATGGAAGAGAAAGCTTTCTTAAAGGCAAAGTCCACCCAAAAAAAAAACCCATAATAAATGCACACATATTCATTAAAGCCCAACCCTCAGATAAAATTAAAGGGATAATCAAGTCAAAAGGTCTTTAAGCTATTTTAAATGCTGATTAAATGACTTACAATGGATGCTGTATACAAGTTTTTGTTTCCTGCAGAATCAGCCGGTCCCCTGAGCGCTGGCCCTGATATCCTGTTTTAGGGTGGTTCCTTTCCCTTGCAGAGTCCTATTTAGATACCTTTGTGTTTGCTAGTAAGCTGTCTGTTCCTCCACAAACACACAGGCACAGCAGCGAAAGACACTCTCCTTTATCCCTCCTTTCTTATCCCTTCCCCAAGTTAGTAGATGGACAACTGCTGGAGACTGCACTCCCCCTTGTGATATTGTACTGCACAGCAAGTTCAGGGAAGCAGAGCAGAAAGAGTTAGAGACAGCAGTATAGAAGCATGATTATTGTCAGTCACCATTCACACCTAAGCGTAGCTGGAAGATGTGTGACATTTGCATGCACTTTTTTGCCCATTGATGGGTTCCCACATGTGCAACAAACACGGGAAAGTAGCTCATGTAGAAATTTTTTGTTGTGCCGCACCCAAATGCTTGGGAAAAACATGCAATTGCCTGGCTGCGTTTGGGGTGCCATTAACTAGTAATGGCACTGCAAGCGCATTGCATGTTTGATGCAGCCACAGAACACATAGGTGTGAATGGCGGCAAAAATTATAAGGAATATTTTTCTGGGCAAAATGTTTATTTGTTTGATCTGGATTTATTACCGAAAAAAAGATTGAATTAATACTACTTTAAAACCCCATAAACCCTTTACCACCACCACCACTAATTGCTGGGCTATCTTACTTGATCATCAGTGGAATTTCCTATTCTCATTAGCACCATCTAGGGACACTAGTGCCATGTGAACATTTTGTCACCATTTTGTCACTCAGTGTACCTGAGTATTGCTGCTGACCCCATACACTGCCACTGCGGGTCCTAGATTGGCGTGCCTAATAAAGTTGCTACTGAGTATGTTAGGGGCCTTTTAGGAACATTAAATAGAATTATAAAGTATCTGGCATAAGTGGCTTATTTAATAAGGCAATAAGTAATGTGCATCTGTAGTAATCCTTAACCAATACCTTGCATTACTACCATGGGCACAGGATGTTACCAATCAGAAATCATATGTCGTTGATCTGATTTCCCTGAACTGAAATCCAGTTACTATGGGCCCTCTTTGCATATAATTATTGCAATTTCAGGTGAAGCACTACACTGCTTGGTTTGTGCCACTTAGGGATGCATGTAAATGGTATGAAGTTGTAAAAAAGCAGAGTGGCTGATGCTTCCAGTTTGTAGCAACACACAGCCTAAATACATTGCTCAGTTTCTCACTTTATTTTTAAAATTAAGGGTCTTTTTAACATAATTTCCTCACCCTGACTACATTATCCACAATTTTAGAATATGTCTTCAGTAACCTAGGCAACTGCTTTAGCAGCGTGAGTTAAGTAAGTACTAAAACCCTCTTCTTTCTGTCTTCGATGATCATTTTTTCCAAAATAAATAGTTATTAGCGCCTCAGCTGAGTACTTAGAGGCTGAAATTCCAGCATTAATGGCATTAGATGAAGAATCTTCCTGGAAAATGGGGCAACTGGAGAAGAGAGGAAATGGACATTTAGGAGGAAGATTCTGAAAATGGAAAATGAGAGCAATCAATATCTATAATTGACAGGAACATTGGAATGTGAGTCTCTATGATATCTTAGTGAATACTTCATAGACTGTGTTCTTTGACATTACCCTTAAGATTGGTGGCACAGAGGATCCAGAGGTTCCACATTGTGACAGAAGCCCCGTTTGTCACTGTGAAAATGCAGTTATGAAGAGGGAGGGAGCCTGAATAATCAGAATTGGTATCTCAAGAGAGAAGGCTAATTGGAGACATGTAGGGTTTGCCCACAAATGAAGACTTTCAAATCTGTCTGGGCTCCTTTGTGGAACCATTACTATAAGGATAGCAACTGAAGTGGAAACCTTCTGGGACTGATTGAAGACAGGTAAGGATTGCCCACAAATGGGAAGACTTTCCAATAGGTCAGTGCTCCTGCGTGGAACTTTTGATATAAGAACAGCGATTGAAGTGGAAACCCTTTTTGGGTCCAGTGGAAATCCATTGGGTTCAAGCAGGGCTTCTGTGTCAGCCACAGTTGAGTAGATAACATTTGAGGTGTAACTCCATCGTGTGTGATAAGATGGCCTGGAGCTGGATCCTGGTCTTGCTATACTGTGTGTAGGATAAACCCTTATGTGTGCTATACTTTGACAAATAAATATGGGCAGGAAGCCCTAAAATACCCTCTGGTGTGTCAAGTTGATCACTACAGCTGAACTTTAGGAAAAAGCTAAGTACACAATAAAAAAATTAGTATATAAATATATAATAATATAATATATACATTCACACAGCTGTGCCACTCAACACATCCACACCACTTTTTCTGTTACAAATATAAAGTGTTGAAGGGATAAAGTGTTGTCCTATCTCCATTCTGTGTACTGTGAAGGAGCAGTAGCAGATTGATTATTAAGCTATTAGTCTATTAGCTATAAGGCAATAGATGCTTAATGAGGTTTATTAAATATGTGCAGTGTACTATATTTGAACTGAGTTTAGACTTGGCTTTACTCTTGCCATAATCATGATTAATAGGTGATTGGAATACACCTTTCATTCTTGTATCTCTCAGGGACTCAATTACAAGAGGAACTGCTATAGTCTCCATTTGTGATACTCCTCACACCCCTCGGCGGGGACAACGAGCCGTGCACGCCACTGCGCAGGGCCGCCGCGAGACTCCTCCCACTCTCATACGGCGTCCGGCGGTGTTAATGCGCAGGCGCGCCCCGAGACTCCGCCCACTCACCCGAGTAGTCGGCATAAAGCCGCGATCCACCGTTTGATCGGCGTCCCACTATTGTTGAAGCAGGACGCTGATCAAACCAACAGCCCTGCTACTCCAGGATCCACCACTTGAAGGATATTGCTGCTGACGTCCCTCCATGCCTGCCGTAGCCACTGAACAGCAAGTATTGCTACCATAGTCACAGGGCTATGGTAGGGAGATCTCCACAGCAGTTCCTCCATGCAAAATCAGCTGCATGCCTTTCTGCAATTTGAACCTATTGCCTCACTATATGCCTATACAACTACTAGCTTTCTTCAATTAGAACCTAATTCCTCACTATATGCCTATACAACTACCTCCTTCCTGCAATTGAACCTATTGCCTCACTATATGCCTATGTAACTACTTGCATTTCTGCAATTCAACCATAGCATAGCCATATGCCTACTGAACTGTCTGATTGCTATCGCATAACTAAACGCCTACTGAACTGTCTGATTGCTATCGCATAGCGATAGGCCTGTTTATACTGTCTGCTTTGTTACAGGTCGAACGGGGTGTGATGTGAAGCAGCTCTCTCCAAGCCTTATCAACATCCTGGGCATCGGAGGTAGAGCTGCGATCTGATACCGTTCCCTCTAAAAGCAAAGCCAATTCCACAGCTGTGGTCCAAGGACCGTGTTAAACCCTGGGGGTGTATTACACCATTTCTGTTATAGTTCTGCAAGAGGAAGAAGGCCTATTAAGCTGGCCATTCACTATTAGAAGTTTCCAATGGTTAATGGGGTCAAATCCATGATCCTTTTTGGACTGTAATGAAGAAAAAAAAAACAAAGACACAGTAAATGTGGTTTTCATTTTGGGAAACTCCAATCATTCCAAATTTGAATGTTAAAATCAAATGAAAATTCGAGTGACATTTGTCAACTAATGGCATTATGAAATGAGATTTTTTTTGTATGAACATTCATATAAATATCCACCAATGTATGGCCAGCTTTACCTGCCTTTGTAATAGCCATAGTGGAGGGGTGAACCAAGAGCTCAAGCTGAGAAATAAATTGCTCTCCCTTCCTGCCTGTATGCAGCATAAGAAACTTATTGATGAGTCACCTTCTTGATATAAACCTAAAACATAAATATCGTATTTTTTCATATGGTCTTTGAAGTGGCAAAAGGTAAAGATATCCCCAGAAAGTTTCTAATGGCTAACGCTGTTGGCATAAATGTGTGTTTTATTCATCAGTGGCTATTTACTGGGTGCCTAAAAACATCTGTCAAGCACTAGAATAATATCCCTCTAGTGTTGGCAATGGTATAGTAGTACCCAACACTTGGGAGAGAAAGTGGAAGACAAATGTTGAGCAAAGTAGGTCACAGAGTTAGCAATAGTGTGCTGCTCCTGAATGGCATACAGCCTGTTCAATTAAAGTCCAATTTTAGTTCAGGGCAAACTGAAGTGACTGCTTGTATTTCTCTTGTTCAACTTGATTCGTCCATCCATGTTCTTATGATTCTTCCATCCACAGCATGGATGGAGCGGTCTCTAATATTGGCTAGTGAATATGAACAGTGAATGTATCTGACATGGTACAGTTGCTATTAAGCCGATAATTTCCACTCAGCTTGTCGATCTACAGGTAAGATAAAAAGTTGAATACAATAAAATGTTAATTCTGTTGTCCTCTTAAAGATTCAGTAATAGTCATAGATGGAGCCTGGTGGGCTGAGTCAGCCACTGAATTCTTATTTGTCTTGGATATTTCAACAATCTCCCTGCCATAATTCCTGTTCTTGTCTGCCTGGGAGTTATTGGTGTTCCCACCTACCTATGCCTGTTCCAGCAAATCCTGTTACATTCTATAAAATATAACATAAGTAGAAACCCAACAGTGGGATTGGTATGCTCTTATAGTGGTCACCACAGGTGTGCAGATCTGGGAGCCTAAGATCTCATAAATATTGTAAAATATACATTATATGGCCAAAAGTCTAGGAACACCTGATCACCGTTCCTGTATGAGCTTGTTGAACAACACATTCCAAAAAAATAGGCATTCATATGGAGTTACTCCACCTTTAACAGTCTTCACTCATCTTGGAAAGCTTTCCACAAGATTTTGGAGTGTGCCTGTGGGAATTTGTGCCCATTGGTCCAAAAGAGCATTTGTAAGGTCATGTACTGAGTGATGTTGGGTGAAAAGGCCTGACTTCCTCTTGACATTCCAATTCATCCCATATGTGTTCAGTTAGATTCATGTCAGTGCTCCCTGCAGCTCACTCAAATTGATCAAATAATGTCTTTAATGGAGCTGGTTTTGTGCACAGGGGGCACAGCCATGCTGGAACAGAAAAGGGCCTTCCCCAACCTGTTTCCACAACGTTGGATACATGCAATTGTCTAAACTGTCTTTGTACACTGTAGCATTAACAGTACCCTTCACTAAAATCAGTTCAATAATTTGGAAGGGTTCACATACATTTGGCCAAATCGTGTAGGAATCTGTCAGATGGTTTAAGTCTCCAGCACCTGACAAAAAGCTCAAATATCCATTTTAGGTGGACTGGCCCTTTAACTATGAACGTATGCAGTGACAATGCCTAACGGAATAGTATGTCAGCTGAATGGGGTGGAAAAAAAAGTAATAGCGCAAAGGATTTAATAATTTAATTTAGAAGCTTAATGCTAATCTATTTACAAAAGCCCAATTTCCACAGAACACTTAAGAATGGGAATGGCAAGCCAAAGGTTACAGGGCTATAGATATATATTTCATACGGAGCAATAAAAAGGTTTGTTTGTTCTGTAGCTACAGAGAGGAAACACGTTAAAACAAATCAACTGAACCATAGTCCAATCCCCCCACATAGCATCATAGCATTGCTTTAAATTGTGTTCCAGGTCTTAGCGCAAACTTGTTAATTGCAAATTACTCAACATGAAAATGTTCTTTAATGCTAATCTAATGGAAAGGAATTGTGTAATTACACAGCGAGCGCGGAGCTGGCGAATCAATATCTGAATATAGACAGCTATCTCATCACACGCACAACTAATCAATCATCCTACCAATTACAACTTTATAGTCATTAATTATTTTTCCAATCCCATCTTAATTACTAAAGGCTGCTGTCCCTCGGAGGGTACGTTAGTCACCGCCGATCGGCGGGGAGCTCAAGAATTTGCTTGGACAGCCTCGGGGAGCTAGGGAGGTGATTACATTCTATAATTAATTGTGTTTCAGGCCTTGTGTTTTTGGGGAAGAGTTATTCTGGAGATGTGGAGGAGCTGTGAAGAGTCCCTCTACCTATCTCTCAGACTCTGACCTCCCCTCTCTCTTTCCTACATTGCTCTTCCTCTTCTAGATCTTCTTTCACTTAAGCCATCACCACCCAGACGCTTCTTTCCCAATTATTTTATTGTTTTCGTTGCCTTTTGCAATCATTCTCATTTCTGCTGCTTCGACAAAACACGAGGGATATGAAATATCCGCAGGATCATTTTTTATCATATCATCTAGTACCTTTATTGCAACATTTTCTTATCAAACAGAGGTGTAATTAAAAGCCAAAGGGATCCAGACTCAACATTTAAATAGAACTTCTTCTTTGGAGTCAAAGTGTGTCTAAACCCAAGAACACAAATTTTTTATACAGTATAGTGTTTTTTCACCTGGTGACCCTTCCAGGAAAATACTTCCTGTCCTAGAGTGACAAAACTCCCTCATAGTACTGTTTTGTGAAGGAGCATAACATAACATAGGGGGCAGTTGTCAGTTGCCCTGTAGTCCACAGAGGTAAACTGGGAAGGGCTGCTTAAAAGAACAGTGCAGAGCACAGAGGACAGCACTGGATTTATGGCAGGGTCAATGGGTATTTGTTTGCCATTATTGAGCAGATATAATACAATGCTTTCAATTGTATTTTTAACAGACCAAAAGGGAGAAATAAGATGCGTTTGTTTTAAGGGTTTACGGACAAATTACCCTTGCAGTGGGGCTACCCCTGCACTGCAAGATTTAAGTGCTCTTTTTGTTTAGGGGGTCAAATAACGCTGTGTTGCTTATCTGATCCTCAGTCCTGCCGGCTCCCTACAGGCTGCTAGATCAGTCCCCATAGCATCTTCTCTCCCGGGCTCCAGAGGTCTGACGTGATCCCATCCTGTGTCAGTCCACTGACCTGCATTAGATGTGAGGGCCCTAAAGGATATTCCATAGCCTTAGCGGTTTTGTACTGTTGAACATTCGCATAAATGTTAGAATTGATCCCGAAATTTGGACAGTGTTAGAATTTCATGAATTCAGATGTCTCTAAGCCAAATTCAAATTTCAGTGTTGTTTTTGGCAGTTAAGTTTCTTAAATGGCTGCTTCTGCCTTATATCTGCTTCATCTATTGCCAAAGTGCATTTAGCATGAGTGCCAGTGCCACCAGGCCTCACCCTTCTATCTTAGTAACACTGGTAAACATTTTTAGGGCTTCCAAAACTGCTAGGAGATGCTGCTGGTGTTTCTGAATTACCCAAATTGAGTCAAAATTTGTTTTTGTTCCATCATCTAGTTAGGTAGGGCGGCCATGAGCTATGAGCTTCCTAAACCGTTGTGCACAATTGTGCAATATTAGCTGCTCTGTAATACTTTTTGGAGTCTGGTTTATATTTCCATTGACTTCAAATTGACTAGTTCACAAATTCAGAATTTCAGAGAGTTCTTAAAATGTTTGGCCGAACCACGACTGAACAAACTTTTCAGACTTTCCCCATCCTTGGTAAATGCCTTAACGTGCCTCTCTACTACAGAAATAGTTGCAGACAGAATCACCATAACCTGTGTCAGTCCAATGTTTGCCATGTCAGAACACTCACTATGTTTCAACTAACAGCTAGATAGAAGTGAATCATCACCAAAGGAAGGGGTCTCAGAAACCATCTGTCCAACATCTAGAAATTGACCCCTATGTCCCAAAGGGCTCATGTGCAGAAATGGCATGTCCGCTTCTGTAGAAGCCCTGTTCCCTGGGTTCCATAATGGAGGTAGACTCCTTATGTTGGACACATTCCTGCTAATTCCTGCCCCTCATTCATCTCATTGTTGTATATTATACTGTATGAGACAAAAAAAATTACCTTCAATACATTTTCAGAAAAAACACCCTCTAAATAATTGTTTTAAAAAATTTGCCTAAGCATCTTAAGGTAGAACTGGAGCCAAAACTTTTTTTTAGTTTTGGAAATAGTAAGGTAAGGTTATAAACCTTGTCAGCTTTTTTGCTATCTGTGTCCCATTGGAGGAGATTTCCTTTTGCCTCCTGTCCGGTAGCCACAACAGGAAGTAAGAAGAAATCTCTGGTGATCACCAGGGTCACCAGAGCTAGTGTCCCTATTGAAAGATTTCCCATATATTCCTGTTGTGGTGATAACCCAAAATTTGGTGTTTTTTTTTTACTTTCACTTTCAGTATAATAGTCACTAAGGCAAGTAGAGAGGGTGAATCTCCCTAACAGGGACACAAACAGCAATAAAACCCTGACTGGTGTTCTAATCCCTCTCCACTCTATCCAACACAAAAAAATGTTTTGGCTTCAGCTGCACTTGAATATGTAAAATGTTTCTAATATGTAAAAAGAGTCTCCTTGTGGCCTTAAAATCTGCCTGCTAGATTTACCATTTATGTCATCCTATCACGGAGTCTTATTCCCTTTGCTGCATTCTCTACAGGGACAAATATGATATATGCAGTTTAAAGGCAGTAGACAATTAATTCACTCAAAAGCAGACTTTCAGGCTTGCATGAGCTGGCCAGGCTTTCATTTCCTAACTTAGGCATGGTGTCTGACTTGTTGCCATTGGCCTAGTTTTCACAGAACAGTCTGTCTGCTCCGCTCTTTTTTCTATCGGCCGTAAGCAGATTGATTTTCATGTTGACACGGCATCAATTTAGAATTTTTCTTGAGAATATTTGCACGGACAGAAGTCTGAATGATTAAAATCCACAGATTCTGTTAAGAAAATATTATCTAGAAGGCTGAAAAAATATTTTCTGATGTTGGAGAGCCTCCGGATGCTAAAGTCATTTGTGTGAAGGGTCATCGAGTTTAAGAAACGTTACTTTGTCTGCTGCAGGTTTCTTTTTTTTGTGATTTTTAGAAATGTGTATAAAAGAGATCAGATATATCCCTCAGAATATAACTAAGATAGCTATAGCAATGTGTGCTAAAAGACAAGACTGGAGCACAAGAAAGCATAGAATGCAGCGGAGGGCTAGCATGACAGGGGGAAAAGGCAAGCTAGGGTGCGAGGAGTTATGCTTTGGTCTGTTAGAGTTCAAAGGATGTGGTCTCTTGCCTGATTGGTTGGGTTGTTTTGCGGGATAGATTTCTGTTGGTTACTTGGTGGGTGGAGTAGGACGTTTGTTCAGTTGGAGAGGTTGAGAGAGTTTCCCTCCCACCTGTCCTACGTTAAATATGGATTTCAGAGCTTTGTCATATCAGCGTGTGGTGGTTTGGGGTCCTTGAAAGTGTTCTTGACAGCTGATTTCATCGGTAACTGTGGGGGCACCATCCTAAGTGAGGTGTCCACTTCAGTAGGTACGGTCTTACTACGGTGCATACCACATAGTATGGATAGGTCAACAGTTACTGTCCCTGAAGCGGTGTATTGTGGCTCAGGGCCTTAGTTAGTTGGCTGATGCAGCAGACATATTGTTTGGGAGTTTTGTTATTTTTGGTGCCTTCAAGGACCTGGAAACCAGCAGTACTTTTCCTGAGTTTTTGTTACATTGTTATGTTATTTATTGTTTATTTTTTTATTTATTTTTTATATTTAATAAAAGTAAGCCTGGTATGGTCTTTTTGTTCTCGACGAAGGCCTTTGAGTGGTTTATAAATGGTAAGTTTTGGGTGGTAGTCACTGGTTGGAGGGTGGTGCTAGTTGGTATCCACAGGGGCCGGCTACCTGTTATATACTCTGGTCATGTTTAAAAAAAAAATTATTCTATATATAATATGTAATAATATATGTAGATGGGGCGGCTCAATTTGTTCAATGTATTCTGAAGACTTACAGAATACAACCCATGGAATCCATGAAGAGTGTCCTAGATGCTGTTTAGAAATCTGTCTCCCATCCAAGCAACAAACGGCACAAGCTTCAAATATTAGGTGGGTGCTCGAAATTATAGTATCGGATGGCGCTGCACCAAAATCAGATCAAGGGGTGCAAAGTCGCCAACACTCCAGACATGAGATTACGTCTCACAAATTTATTGTGAAGAGCAGAATAGGTAGTGGACCCCAAACAATATTATTGTGGTAGCAACATCCCTTTGTTTGAATGGCTGCATGTTGTTGTCAGCAACCTTCTGCTGCTGCGCATGCGCAAAGTCCCGTTTTCCGTACCATTGGGCATGCACGTGCGGACTACCCGCGAAAGAGCGTGCCAAACAGCGCATAGGAAGTGACACTGTCATTTCCCGCCACAATTCAAAATACAGTGTTACTGTATGCATAGAAAGCAACCTTTCTATCTATGCAACCTTTCTATGCATACAGTAACACTGTATTTTGAATTGTGGTGGGAAATGACGTCATAGGATCACTTTTGGGCAATGGTATTGGTCTCCTCACATACAAGGATGTGTATAAATACTTGTCCATATCTGTTTGTAATTTTCACTTGTTCTGCCTGATGAAGGGGATCCTGTGTGACCCCGAAACGTTGCAATAAGTGTATTGTTGCATGACGCGTCAATAAAAGACGTTATTCTACTTTGGAGTGCCGGTGTCCATAACTTCTTATACTCTGCTCAGACGGTGGCCATGCATCGACTACTGATGCACCCAACCTATTTATCAAGTATTTAGTGGTAAGGAGTGCAATGGGTACACTGACTATCATTTAAAAAATAAAGCCCAACCCCATCCAAAACTTTTTTGCTTTGGATAGAAGGGGCCAATATAAGAACGCATCAAGTATTTAAGACTGGAAGCTTTAGGAAGAACAAGAGCACCACACCAAAGGTTTAGAAGTCTAACACTATTTATTGCATCATAAAAATAAAAAAGAACAAAAAAAACCACACCATTTGGTCTAAAAGGTTCCCCTTCATCAGGGCTTAAACTGCTATTCAGTGGAATTTGACCTTGTGTGGGTTCATATAGAGTTGTTACAATTTAGGAATAAGCTGGCTTTTTCATTCCAAAAGCATGCTTTAGCAGCTGGTTATTCATCTTTGAATCTTTTTTGTATTAAATAGCTGCCCAATTAGAGTCATTGTACTCTCCAGTAGTATGGACTCATCTTCCTGAGGAACTGAATCAGTTTTGAGTCCAGTGCCCCCCCCCCCACCTAAATTTTTTAAAGTATTAATTTCTGTCTGTGTCCTCCTTGGCAATATCTTACATCAATTCCTCTTTGGTGTGTTCCACACAGGAACTGAGGCAAACATTTTTGAATGTGTCTGTTCACATTCCAGTACCAGTCCACTAGCAGTCCAGGGAACATGGTAAGACTAAGCACTTATTCAAACTTGTGTGAGTTTGTCACACATTGTCCATTAAAGTAGAATTAAGCCTTCTTTTTTTTGCATATATCTACTGCTAGCAAGCAGCAGATAAAAGGTTATTACTTACCTGTGTCTCTGCCGCTTGCTCCCGTCCGAAGATCTGACAAATTCTCAAGTGGCCGCAAAGGATCATGGGGCGGGCGCATGCACAGTAAAGAACTTTGGCAGAGAAGAGGAGAGACAGTGGAGGTGAATGCACGCAGCTGGGAGCGTGCACGCGGACAGACACCATGGGACACAGAACACAAGCAGTCAGTGTTGGATCAGAGACTGGTGCCACTTCTAAAGGGACTCCTGAAAACTACAGGAAAGAAAAAGATGTTCGGATCAAGAGGCATCATTTAAGGTAAGTCCGTAAAGCAGTATAGGGGGGGGGGGGGGGTTTTTTT
>NW_017306855.1:194190-239882 GCF_000935625.1 Nanorana parkeri | reverse complement strand
ATTTAAGGTAAGTCCGAAAAACGTATAGGGGGGGGGGGGGATTTTTTACTTTAATGTCACTTTAATTCCAATGAGCCTTCCTATGCAAGACAAACAAAGAAAATACGCTCAAACAAGCACTTTTTGTAGCTTTGCACTTTTTAAAAACTATGTTTCATGTGCATTTTCCTTGCGCATGACACATTTGAGGTGACATTAAAGTGACACTAAACTCAGGAGTTAAATCTTAAAAATGCATTCAAGTACCTTAACTATTAACAGAAATGTATCTTATTTGTGTATCACTCGGCTGTAGATCCTCAAATCATCTCTGAATTGGTGCTGACACTGTCCTTCCTTCTGAAAGTTGGCTACTTCTGTTCCCCATGGTCCCTGTGTGTGTTGTTAAGTAGTCACCGCTCCAAGCTCACACTTGTGATGGACTACAATCTCAATAGAAATTTGTAAACTAACATGGCTATTCACTAAAGGGTGAATAGTTTGGAGAATGCAGGAGAAGTGAACAATCTAGGACAACATAGCTGAACTCTAAAGTGAGCTGAATTGGAGAATTTTCCCAAATCAGCTATTTTGGCCTAGATTGTTCCCTTCTCCTGCCTTCTCCAAACTCTTCACCCTTTAGTGAATAACCCTGTAAATGTAAGATTGTAGTCCATCACGGGAGTGAGTTTGGAGCGGTGGCTACTTTACAACACACGCAGGTGTTTACTCTGTGTTAGATTATTCCCTAGAATAAAAAGCAATATATTCTTCCTTAGATTTGGGGGGTACAATTATAAATGCTGGATTACTGCCCGCTTTAATTCAGATGACTTTCCTTGCAAGGTGCTATGATAACGGCCTAAAAAAAATTGACGTGCCAGTGACCCAATACCCCTTTTACCTCTCATTATCATTATTGCTCTTCCAAGACATTAGCAGTCTGTCCCTGCACTGCACTGTGCATGCCTTGGAGGACTCTGTCTTTTGGCACAGACAGTAACTTTTCTCGGCTTGTACAAATAACACTTCTTATTTACACATGTTTGTGTTGCAGTCATTCTCGCTGCGTTTGTTTATATGGATCAATTATACAACTGTGCAGCCAGAGGACACCGTGCGATGTTCACCTTTCATTGGCTGCCAGTCTAATCATACAATGCTCGGCAGCTCAGTCAAACATGAGCGCTGTTTTCTTTTTCACAATATTGCCAGCTAAATATCACAATGCTTCTCAGCACGACATCCTCATGTACTGGAGCTCTGATCCTGCATGCTTAAAGCAAATCACTCATATAAAGCGTGAGCGCGGTATGACGGAGCAAGCTAAATTCCTGAGAAATTGGCTCTTACTTTTTACGTCTATGCTGCCATTTCTGAGTAATCCTAATAATGTCCCTGTATGATATGAAAAGGAAAAAAAAACTGGACCCAGCTGTCCAGAAAAAGTGACAGTGACAGGGTTTAGAATGTAATATAATAATGCTGCGGGTGCTTGAGAAGCAACAGGTATTTTTTCAAAGTGATATTAAAGTTCAAATGATTTAAGATATTTCAAATGCTGATGAAATCACTTACAATGAATGCTGCTCTTTGATAGCTGATCCTATCCTATCCTGTTTTAGGTAGGCTCCTTTCCCTGAGGGGTCCTATGGAGCCACTCTTGTACTGTATGTGTGTGCTCTCACAAGGGTACAGCAAGGCAATATACTACCCTGCCTCCTGCTCCTTGCTCCTCCTTCCTCCCTTCTCCAAGCTAGTAGATGTGCAGCCGCTGAAGACTGCTCTGTCCTTGTGATCTTGTACTGGACAGGAAGTCGAGGGAGGCTGAGCTGAGAGTGTTGGATCTGTTTGGAAACATGATCACTGTAAGTGCATGGCAAAAATGTAAAGAAATACTTTGATGGGCAATGTATATTGTTTCATCTGGATTCATGTTTTTTTTTTTAAAGTTTTCAACGGTTTAAAGTGACAGGTTCTCTTGATAGCCTACCCTTCCTCTTGCTGAGTCTAAGGGAAGCCAGCCAGGTCTAAATGGACAGGTGTCTCTACACCAAGTTACCCCCGACTCTAGCCAGGTCCTGAAAAACAAATGGAACAGTGTTCTGTTTCAATAGACCTGATCGTTCCGGCTAGGGGGTAATCTAATGTAAACAGACACATGTCCACTGACCACAAGATGGAGGAAAAAACTAGACGGACACGGATGCCACAGCTGTGATATCCAATCCCTACTGCTCAGATCCCCTCCTAATCTCCCCTTGTGAAAGGGGCTTAAGTTATAAAAATGTCAACTTGCCCTCCCTTCTGGAAATGGGTCCCCCAGCTGCTGTTTTTCTGCTACTTTTATTTTTTTCGTCCATGGCCTATGAAATTCACTATAAAAGGTGAAAGCATTGACTGAATGAAGCGGCTTGCAATATTTCCAAGATTATATGATCCAAATTATTAACGTGTTGTTAATGCAAACCTGCAGCTGTTTTTGTTATATTAGATTTAATATGTATGAATTATACACATTAAAGGACACTTTCAGAATTGCACACTACAGCCTTGTCATTTTTACCGCGCACACTGCCGAGATTTGGCAGAAAAGCGATTACTAAAGTGTAACCCAATAAGCGCATCCTTTGATCAGCCGCAGAGTCCTACACAGTGTTGACATTTCTAAGAGGACATGCTCTCCGTCTGGCGTATTAAACATCTAGTAATTATGCGCAGTGACGGCATTTCCAGATAAACGAAGGCCTTATTAAAACATTACTCCAATGCTCACCTTTCAAGGTGACCCCCAATCGTTCTAATTAACTCCTCCACCTCCTGACTTATGATCCTGCAGTTACTGGAGCCACCATCCATCAACCTGCTAAGGGACCCATTTAGTGCTTGAAATGTGCAGCCCTTGAGATGCTTAATTTCATTCATTTATACAATGTAATTCCTTTTTTAAATGTTTTCGATGCACAGTACCTAGCTCTTTATGTATTATTGTAAGCAGAAGCAAGACACGTACAATGTAAACTGGGATGAGCAAGGTTCTTAAAATCCGCCTCACTGACAATATGCCCGATGTACACTTCCCTCCATTTGATTTTTAGAGGAAAACAATATACTGAGAATCATAAATATTTCTGCTTTTGGCTTTTATTGGGTTAAAGCTGAAATTTTAGAATTAGCAAAAATACTGCTTATTTCTTCTATTCCAATCAATGCTTCCTCTCGCCATAAATCCACCCCAACAAAGCCACTCTTATTCCCTGGTTATTTAGTCGTGCCGAACATCACCATATGCAATGCAGGACCAGCAATCCTGCATTGCATGGGAGAATATCAAGGACCTTCCCACATCTCAGCAGTGGAGGAGAGACAATGCAAGACCATCAATCCTGCATTGTATGGGAGAACATCAATGACCTACCCACATTCTGGGAGTGGAGGAGAGACAATGCAGGAGCATCAATCCTGCCTTGTATGGGAGAACATCAATGACCTGCCCACATTCTGGGAGTGGAGGAGAGACAATGCAGGACCAGCAATCCTGCATTGTATGGAGAACATCAATGACCTGCCCACATCCTGGGAGTGGAGGAGAGACAATGCAGGACCAGCAATCCTGCATTGTATGGGACAACATCAGTGACCTGTCCACAATAACTCCTGCAGTATACAATTTCGGTCACTAGATGGCAGTGTTTATAAGTTCTGTTACACAGTATCTATGGTATACTCTGCTGTATTGAATAAGGTAGAAAATAAAAGCTGTGGCTGCCTTCCTGTTTTAGTCAAGCCATGTGCAGCATGCATATCTGACTGTGTGCTTGTGTGCAAGAAGTTCCAACACCCACACCCCTGGAGTGGACAAGAGATAATGCAGGACCAGCAATCCTGCATTGTGTGAGAGAACATCAATGATCTGCACACATCCCAGGAGTGGGGGAGAGGCAATGTGAGACCAGCAATCCCTCATTGCAGAGGCGTAACTAGAACCTTCTGGGGGGCCCTCTACTTCCTTGCTGGGCCCCCCCAAGTGGTGGAACGCCAGGGCCCGGTCGCAATTGCGACCGCTGCGACCCTGGTAGTTCCGCCAGTGCCTCATTGTATGAGAGAACATCAAAGACCTGTCCATATCCTGGAAGTGGAGGAGAGCACCAGCTGCGAGGGACACAAGCCAACTATTTGGGAGCAGAGAGGGAGCATGCAGTAGCATATAATAAGCTATGTTTCTGCCTAATCCTTACTCCCCTAGACTAAACGAATCGTTACCCTTGCTGGGCAGGGAAGGGAGGGCAACTATGTAGTATTTTTTTACTGCTGACTGGAGTTCAACTTAAAAATTAAAAGCCCCCTTATATTGCAGCCCCTACATGTATAAAACCTTACACCCCAGTTTCCTGCACACTCACCAGGTGAGGGTGAGCCCTGAGAAAGCTGAGGATCCCAAATCTACTGTGCAGTAGCGCATTCTTGTGATTTTTGATCCTCCCAGGCTCAAGCGAAAAGTCCCAACCACATCACTCTTGGGTGAGTGTGGCCAAAGCCGTTGTGTACTCTCACTTTATTCTTGAAATGCGTTTTTTATTCAACTACTTTAAAGAGAACATTTTCCTCCAATCTTCACAAATAAAAAAATAAAACCTATAACCACACTTTTTTTTTAAGCAGACCTTGCATGAAAATGCAGGGTACTTTTAAAAAGCAGTGGTTACAGGTTTTTTTTTTTTAATTAGAGATTTGAGGAAAATGGTCTCTTTTAAGTTGATGCTCCTTTTTATGAGCTAAACACACAAATAGAATAGTGTGCGAATGAAAATATCATGGCAAATTTTTGTTTTGATATGATCATTGAAGTCTTTTTATTTTTGTTCTGGTATAAGTATTGATCTGCTCTCCCACACTGAGCACCCCCAACGTGACAGTCTTCTACACTAACAAATATTCTCAATTAAGCCTCTGCACACTGATATACATCTAACACTCTTCCAGTGAATGCTGCATGAAAACAGGCATCCTCGGTTACATAAATTGCAATACATGTTGGAGTTGGCCAACTACGTCAGAGTAATCACTCTTTGGCCAGTTTGTACTCTACCATAGAAAAGTTAAATACTTACATGGACATAGTGTATCTTAGTGGTCATATAGTGTAAATATCAGGGAAGGACTGGAAAACCTTGACTTAGGGGACAAATATAACCAAATGGGCCTTCCATGATAGGGGCAGATGACTGTGGGCTAAAGAAAGTGTACCATACAAAGTGTGCCAGGGTGATGCATTGACTGGTGGGCATTGTGAACGGTGGGTGTTCCTAAAGCACATGGTTTATTGTGACACACCTTTTTCAGTTTTTCCAACATCAGCATCATTTGTGGCTGTCGGTCACTTCTGCAAGGAAGTCTTCTACCATACTCTGTGATCACAGGTCTGAATAGGGAGCAAGTACAGTGGTACCTCGGTTCACGAACACTTCTGTTCGCGAACAATACGGTTCGCGAACAGGACGTTTGGCAAAATGTTGCCTCCGTTCGTGAACTGTGCATCGGGTGACAAACACGGCCACGGCCATCTTCGAACCCCACGCATTTATTAATTTTTTTACATGGGGTGCCTCCTCAATATTCCTACCAGACCTAAAGGGTCTGGTATGACTTTTGGGAGCAACCCCATGCTTTTTTTTTTTAAATGGTGTCCCTCCTAACAATCCTACCAGACCTAAAGGGTCTGGTATTGTTTGGGAGGGGGAACCGCATGCTTTTTAAAATTTTCTTTTTAAATGTAATTTTTTTTTCATTTTTGCTACAGCAGGTTCTATACATTGTACATATGTGCCACTTTACAGGCACGATATTTAAAGGAATTTTTCTTTTTTATTGTTTCACTTTAAGTGATGTTAAAATCAATGCTCCTTTAAAAACTGTATTTAATTTTAAAAAAAAATTTCATTGATTCATGTCCCCCAGCGCAGTACCCGAATCCCCATACCCTTTTTATGGCCAATAAATTGCATATAAGGCTTCAAAATGGGCTCAATTGGTTTTCAAAGTTCTACCCCCATTGACTTGCATCGAGTTTGAGTTTGAATTGTAACCTTTCCCATGTTCTAAAGTTCGAATTCGAATCGAACAGGTGGGTGTTCGGCCCATCACTACACCTAATATTCTCAGTTAACTCTTTGCAAATTGCTATACAACTTAACACACTTCTAGCCAGGCGTGACCCTACATCTCTTACCGCCTATGATCGGGGGAGGGAAGGGGTTGTGCCAGTGGTGCAGGTCCTTTGGGCGCGATGCTGGGTTCCAGCGGTGTAGGTCATATTCCACCTTTTGGAAAAAAAATAATAAATGCACACGCATTTTTCCAAAAGGTGGACTATGCCTTTAAGTCCATTTTAACTCTCTTCATTCTGTTGTACACTTTGACTAGTGCAGTACAACACTGCTATTGATATAAAAGTCCTATTTTTTTTTAAATTAGATATCAGCTTTTCTGAAATTGAGTCATGCTGAAATAATGAAGGCTAATGAAATGATTTTTATTTTTATCAGGTAAAGACAGGCAGTAGTGAAAAAAGGCTCACTGAGATCCCATGTATAAAAAACATGTTGTGCTCTTGTAAGAGTAGAACAAATACAGTTTATTTATGAGTCTGGAAAAGAGGGCAGCTAAGCAAAGATCAAAGTTCTGGTGAGCTATCTGCAGCAGAATGTAATATTATGATGTAATGGTACTCTGCTCCCAACTAACAAGCATCCCTGGGAGCAAGGATTTCCCACAGGAGGTGGACAAGCAAAAATAAAAACAGAGGCATACCTTGTCATTTACAACAATAGCCTCTAGAAATGGCAGTTTTGTGCCATGGCACACAGGAAAAATAACTACAGGATTACAAGAGACCAGAAAATAACAAAAATAAAAACCATAGCGGCATATACAATCCCCCCCCCCAAGCTTGTTAAATAAAAATACGTAATCTATGGTTACACGTAGTAAGATACCGCAGAAGCAGCAGGCACTGCCTAATGATTTACACATCGTTAGCTATTTTAAAAGAGAACTGCGTCATTTTAAAGTAGGAGGTAGTTCACTTATCTCTAAAGACAACCAATGGATACAACCAATTATTACTTTCAAAGTGAGAACATCACATGCAGTCCAAGATCTCACTTCTTTTTAGATTCGACACAGATGGACAGATATCTTTCCAAATACAGCAAATTGGATATCTGCCAGCTTTGAACAAATCACCTCAGCGATTATTAATTTTGACAGCGGTTTATGCTCAGCGCTTTAACTGCATGGTTTTTTTTAAATTTTTTGGGTCAAAGGTTACCCTTATTATTTCTTTGAAAATTATATAATTCACGCTATGGTCTATTTATACCCAATCAGCCATTGTGCTATATTAGTGCCCAATATCACTAATACTCATATGCATAAAAAAGTGCACTGCGCTATATCACATAAAATTACAATGTACTAGCAACATATAGCAATGTCCATACAAACAATTATTTATTTTGAAATCCACCACCTTAAGTATATAATGTTGTGTTAATGCTGAGCCGAAGTGCAGAAGGAGTTCGACTCAGCCGACCTAACATCTGGATCGGCTGAACCGAACCTCCGGCAGGCTACTCGCTGCCGTTCGCCCTATTCTCATAGGGGCCGAATGTCATTGAGTGAATAGCGGCATTCGGCTCGGCTATTCTGCTCAGTACCTCCGTAGTACTGAGCAGAATAGGAAATCAGTGCAAAAAGTAGAAAAAAAAGAATAAAAAAAATGTTTAAAAAGGTAAATAAATTATACATTTTAAAAATTAGATAAAAAGATTTCCAAAAAAACAGAAAAAAAAGAAAAGATTATTGAAAAAGAAAAAAAAAAGAAAAACAATTAAGTGGAGCTAGCAGTGGCAGCTAGCTCCGCCCAACTGTTTCCTATTGGCCGGGACCTGCTAGAGTATTCTAGCAGGTCATGGCCAATGAATAACAATGGGGCGGAGCCGGACAAAGCTGTCACTTTTTAAAGACAGTTCAGCATCCCCAGGTAACCTGGGGACGCTGATCTGTCATTGCAACTCGGCAGAGCCAGCAGTGAGATTCGATCCGTTCAGCTGCCAGTTGCAAGTCTTTCGGCCGGCCAATGGTCATCCGCTCGCCCCACTTCGGGTTTCACTTTGGCTCAGTCGAGCTGAAGCATATGCCTTCGGAAGCTGTACGGGCTATAGTGAATCAAGCCCTTTGGACTGAACCAAAGGGCCCCGGCAGCCAAAGCTTGCCAAAGGATCAGCCGAAGCTATGGCTGATATTTCGGCTAGCTTTGTGAATAACCCTCAAAATAAATAAAATCAATCAATACAATTCTTATACTTCTAAGTATCCATTCAGTAATCAGTGATCACTTACTGTGTCCTCAAGTGTCCATCCACTTTCAGCAGCAATATGTGTATCCACAAACTTCTTAAGAACACCACTGTGTGCCAAGGGACCACTCCCTCAAATTTGCCCTGCGATCACCATAGGCTTATCACACACAATAGTTAGTACATTTCCATAAGCACCGATATATTCAGAGAAAAAATGTTTCAAGCAGAAACCCATAGTGTAGTATGTTTAAAAACGACCTTATTAAAAACACTCACATTTATTAGAAGGTACCCTCACTATTTGTTCTGGTCACCACCATTGTCATCACTGGGACATAAATAATGAGCAGAGGTGGGGGGTATGTCACTGGTGGTGGGGTGTGAGGGGGCATTTGCTGGACAGGAATAAAATATATTCACAAACTGATGACTAACGATGACTGAGTGTTGTTAAGGTAAAACTCTTAAATGGCCCAGAATACCTTATTCAAAGGTGGACACCTTTACAATAACATTTTAGGAACTGAACAAAGTGCCGGCCAGAGGTTCCTATTCAGCTCAAGGCAATTAGTCAATGTTAGTAAGAAATGGAGGAAAAAACTGAATGGACACAACATGGACCTCTGTACCAATCAGCAGGAGATATGTGCGCAGATGCCCTGCTGATCAGAACTGAAAACTTCTGTGTGAAAGGGGCCTGACTCTTTATGACACGCACCCAAAACTCTAACTTACCTAACTTCTGCAGAATAAGAGTCTACTAAATCAAAACTAGTACATTTATATTAAAAGAAAGTCTCATCCCGATCCAGTGCCACCCATCCTTTTCACAGACATTTTTGAAGATGTGGCATTGGGCACACAATGGCTCACTCGCTAAGCTTGGCCTTTGTTTTATTCTTCTTATTGTAACCAAAATAAAGGAAACCAGGGTCATTCTGTCGTACTAATATAGTCCCTTCTGTCACTGAAGCAAGAAGGGACTATAATCATCTTGCGAAGTAATAACTGTTTCACTTCCATGACAGGAGGGTACTGAATTTAATTAAAGAAGGGAACTGAGGTAAAGTCCATAATGGCTCACCAATTTAAGAAAGCAAAGAGCTCACTTACAGTAGATGCTTTGCCATGCAATGGTCCTGTAATATATGTCATCTTGTTACCTTGCCATACATTGTTCATGCAGTATATGCCATACAATGTCAGAGACCATGGTTGTAGACCTTGTTCTCGATACGACCATTTTTCCACTTTTGAAAGTGTAGTCTAAGGAATAGCTGGTGTTCTGCCTGGGACCTGCTCACGGGAGTTTAGACTTAGCTGCAAGCTACCCTCAGGCTCACGCAACAGGTACTCATGGACACAGAGCAGGATATGCTCCCGGAGAGCTGAAGAGATGGCTTTGTAGAAAATGTAGCATGTAGTACAGGGAAACCTGGCAGCACTGGTTGCACAGGTATTAGAGTTGGAGCGAGGGAGTACTGGGAACACTAGTAGTACTGATAGCATGGTAGCACAGGTAGCAATATACACAGGTAGAGGGGTGTACTGGTAGTGGAAGCACTGGGGTGTCGGACAACCTGTTGGAAGAGTAATAAGAGTCTTTGAAAGCATTGTGGTGCTCGACACAAAAGAGCACAGTAGCAAAGTCTCAGAAAGCACTGGGGTGCTGGATACACTAAGGACACAGAATCCAGGTTCCTGGAAGTAATGGGATGCTGGGCACACTGGGGACACATTATAAAAATTCCTGGAAGACACAGTAGCAGAATCTCCAAAACGAGTGCGTCTGTCAGGGGATCCCAGCGCAGGTGACCCCACACCTGCACAGGTACCCTTACAGGCAGACCAAACACATGTGACCACACGGACCAGGTAAGTATGGTATATATAAAATATTTTAATAAACCTAGCAAGCTAACTAAAACAATCCACAACAGGCATAAACCAAAAATGTAACAACACAGGAAACCGGGTAACACAGGAAACAGGGTACTAACATAGCATGCAAATATCAGGGTCTCAGGGTTCAGGCCAGAGGACTCAGACAACAGGGGAAAGCAACAAAATCCTGAGCCAAGGTCCAGACTGCAGGGAGGGTTTAAATACTCTCCCAGGAGTATTACCTAATGGGCTGATTCCTGACAGCTGGGAGACACCCACAGGTGAGCACTGGAGCTGCAGGTACCAGCACCACCCAGTGGTGGTCTGGCACCTAGCAGCCCCTGGCTGCCTGGAGAATCCTGCAGGTGAGCCCAGGAACTGCAGGGCTCAGCTCCAGCGCCACCTGGAGGCGTTCTGGATCCTAACAGGGTCACTGGGCAAACTAAAGACACATTAGCACAGTTCCAGGATGCTAGAGTTGCAAAGTAAAAGGCTGATTGTGACACAATACTTGATTGGTGACAGTACGTCCCACTCGAGTTATATAGACACCTAAGTCATGCACTGCATCATGTGACAAGCTGCAAAACTCTAGAAGATGGATGAAGCGCTGGCCCAGGGATGAGAAAGTTAAGTGACTTTGACATATAACCATGCTTCTTTATCGATCATGATTTGTTAAGAACTATGTTTGTTTCAGTTGAGATTGGTTAATAATGCAAAATACATGTTGCCTGAAAAGTATAATAGGAATGGCAACATCATCTTTAGTGTTATACCAGGATTACTGAATGGTGCAGTACAAATGCCTAGAGGTCAAGAATACTAGGCGTAGGATATGTGATGGGGCTCCTAGGTATAGAAGGCTCAATCACAGCTAAGTTGTTTTCTTTTTTTATACGACTGTTTTCTGCTTTTCATATGTAACGCTTCTAAAAAATGTACTGTATATCTTTTCCTTTGTGTCTGAGTCTATTTCTTTTTTTCCGTACTGGTAAAAAGTCTGAACCTACCATAGTATTGCACCTCTGATTACAGATCAGGCAGATGGTTTGTTTTATTCTCGGACCTCATCCTCCATGGTATAGCTGGTTATCCATCGCCATAGGAAGTAATGGATTGTTGAAATATAGATGATTTATTTGACTCCACTAAAAACAATGTCACCCCCTACTGTGCCAGACTACCGCTTGGAAGAGAAAAACAAAAGCACACCGTATGATCCATCCTAGGCTTTGGGAGTCCCATTTCCTTCCGTTAGATGGGTTACAGCAAAGAGCTAATCCCACATCATAGATTATAAGGCTGGCAGATCTCACCAAGGAACTTCCACAACCTTATAAAAGAACAAGGGCACACACCATGGCACTGGGAGGTGAACAGTAATATATTTACTGTCTGACTACTCCAAGATACATTATTGTTTCCAAATATAGGGCATCCTAAAATATCTCCAGTACTACGGCATAGATAATATAGTAAACAAATTAGTAGTACAGATGACAAAAAGTTATTTAAAGATGTGATAGGAGTGCCATGTGGTGAAAGAGGGTGACAACAAATAGTTATTTACATTGACAGCTGCAATAGATAGTGGAGGGTCATTGTATAATTAGGTTCACGTTCACAGAAATATTGAGTATTCAATCAATGGCAGCAATGAAGTATAAAGTATGGTTTCTTATAACAAGTAGTCAGATCAGGGAAATATAAATTCTGAATGGTTGCTATACATTGCTGTACAAAACCATTTGTTAGCGCCAATCAACTATGCACTGCTATGTAGGAGCCTAAGGACCTGTGGGTGTCGAGGGGGGCCAGCTACAATCTTCATGTTCCTGCACTAAATGGGGGGGGGGGGATTAACACTATTGGTAAAAGCAGTGCACCTGCCTGTTACATCATATGGGAGAATACCCTTGTAGGCAGTTGGTGTCTGATAAGGTAGGCTGTGCCAGTACACAGAATGCAAAAGGAGTGACTTCTATGGGCCTATTGTTATGCTTATCAATGTCAATCAAAAAGGGGGCCAAACAGTTCCAGGGCAAACATCACCGCTCCAATTCCCATATAGGACTCCCTCTCCATGAGAGCCTCCAGAGGGTGCAGGCAATTGAGCTGAACTGCCCACACTCCAATTTAATGCGATAACAAAGAAAAGGTACAACACATTAATATCACAGAATTAAAGGAGAACTATGAGATGAGTGATTTCCACTCACCTCATAGTTCTCAGCCGACCTGTGACAATCTGTCACAGGTCGGCTCAGTAGATCGGGAGTTGAGGGAACACATACCGGGTTCCCTCACCTCTCGAACCTGTCACGGCTCTCTGCCGTGACAGGGAGAGGGGCTGGATTCCCCTCTCCCTGCTCCGATCTGCCAGCGCTGACTGGCGGAACGGACGGGGGAGGGGGCGGGTACAGCTGGCTCTGCCTCTAGATAGGCAGAGCCAGCTGTCACTCACGCAGCTGGGCGGATCCCGTCAGCTACGTCGGGATCCGCTCCAGGTGCAGCGTCTCAGTATACCGCTGTAGCTCGCGGTATACTGAGCTTAGGGTAACGGGAGGACGCTAGTTTGTGTCCTCCCGTTACCCCAAGGAGAACTATGGGGAAAAACACTGACCCCATAGTTCTCCTTTAAGGTTTATTGGTGTAATTCCATCCTGGTTACACTAATGCTTCCTGCCATGTAGCCACACACCTCTAATGCGTTTCACCACTTTTAGAGATTAGCTGCAAATAAGTCTGAGTGGTGAAACACCTTAGAGGCACGTGGCCTACGTAGAGAAGGGTTAGAGGTTCTCGGGTTATTAGGTTTTTTTATACTTTAGGTGCCTTCCTGGCTCAATAACACTATCTCCCCTCATTTCATGCACTGGGATCACAGGGACAGGAAGCAAGGGAAAATCTCTGCAGTGGGGTCACACACAGAAATGGAAGCTTTAACTCTTTCCCACTCTGTTATCCTGGACTCATCAGTACTTTAAGGCATGGATTAGAACAAATATGCAGGATTTCTGACTTTTCTCTGACTATACATATTTGCATGCCTGTTCCAGTTCATGGTAATGAAGCCATGGGTCAACCCATGGGTCAGTTCCCTATGTGTCTCAGTGACAATGATTCTTAGGACAAATAGAGACCGCGCATCTCCCCAACAGGTATACAGGCAGCAATAAAAATCGGACAGGGTTTCTAGCTGTCCTGCCACCCTATTATGTATTTTCTGTTGGTTGCATTGACCTGCATGGTGTTATTATAGTTCTGATGTATGCTGGCATCTAGAATTGCCTTAGGGCCACTACAACTAGTGTGTTTGGTACATCCCTCAGTTTTCCCCTCCTATTTAGTGCTATCTGCTAGACCCTTCCTGTTTACTTCATCAGCGTTAATCATTGCAGAAGGTGTAGAAAGTAATTCTCTTCCTACACTTGATAAGACTGGAATAACATCCTCTGCACTTATCTGAATTAAAGCTGTATTGGATTCAACTTCTGTTTCTTATTGAAGAGTTAAGCTGCCTGTGGATGGTGCCAAGTCAGCAGGTGACAATACTATCTGCCAAGACAGATTGAATCTATGGAGTTATGTCAAAGCGTAAAGTGGCATTTGAAGTAGAACACTAACCCTTCTTTACTAACTAAAAATAGTAAAGTAGAATCTAACATACTAAAAACATGGCTTTAGATACAGTTTAAACTCCCAACACACTTGTAGTGAGTATCCTCAGCTGCTAAGAGGCTGCACTGAGCTGGACCTCTAGGCTGTGACTCTGTTACTACAAAAGAAAAACCCCATGAAACATAACAATAAGGAGATCATGTATAAACCTTCTGCCCAGGGTAAAGCTGGGCGAATGCCATTCACATGGCAGTACCGGCACCGCCACTAGATGGTGCAGAGGAGCAAAGGAATTTCCTTTGCTTCTCTGCACTATCTAGTGGTGTTACTACCATGTGAATAGCATTCACCCAGGTTTATATTTGAGCTCCTAAGCTATGCCTGGAAAATGAGTTACTCCTCCTGCTGCTGGTGAGGCCAGACTCCATTGCCTTCCAAAGCAAAGCAAAAAAAATCTTACTAATTCGACACTTCCAGCAGTGTCAGATTCTGGCATCCCCTGTTGCAGTCTATGTTTTTATCCATTCATGTCACTGTGTCGATATAGGAGTCGGCAGAAGGAAAAACCTAGTGCAGCAGGAGCAGGGGATGCCACATACCTAGAAATGTGCTGGATGCTGAAGATTCTGCTGCAAGCTTCTCTACAGAAGACTGGATTTTAGTGGCTCTGGCAGCGGGAGGGGTAAAATCTATTTTTTTTTTTCGTGGGCACTGCAGAGTATTATTATTATTTTTTTAAAAGCACTTTAAACATTTGTCAACGCAAATTGAGATTCACACATCCATCCTATTATAAATAGGGTCACGTTTTAATGCTAAAACTAGATTTCGCTTTATGTAAAACTTTTATCTTTATTAAACTTTTTTTTAAATGTGCTGAGAAGCAGCAATATGGCAAGTAAAAGCTTAGCAATATATCTGCATAAAATAAAGTCTGTGCATTTATTGTATTTGCAGTAAAGACAATTAAAGAATAAACTTCCCTATTTACTGCATCATGGTAAAAAAAAGAAACAACAGAAGAAGAAGAAAGAAACCTCTAAATAAGGAGATAACACTGTACCATGGAAAGATGGTTATTTCCAGACAATCTGAATAATTATTTAATTTCACTTTGTGGCCCTTTACAACTGTGTTATCTCTTTTATTACATATTTTTTATTTTACTTTTATAGTACCACCTTATTTGCTTAACAGTAAGACAACATAAAATACATCCATGCAATGTATATAATAAGATTGCCATGCTAATGTGGATCTATCATATATGAGATTTCTAATATGACTATTGACCAATTTACTACCTACAGCTATATAACTATATGTCTATATGTCTAATATAACTGCTGACATTTTACAGCTACATAGGCCCATGTGTGTAAAACGAGCCCACTTACTGGCACAAAACATGCTCATTGACTCTTAAAACCTGTACTCCAAACAGGTATGACACATATTAGTGTAGCTAATGCATCATTACTATGATCTTTTTCCGAATGCAAGCAGTGTAAGTGCCTGACATTGGCTTGGTGTCAGCCTCTTGCTATCCCTGTGCAACAAAGCTTAGACAGGGAGAGGAAGAAGCAGCATAAGGAGCCAATCAGTTGCGCTGCATTGCTCATGTACTAGTAAGGGACATGCTGAAAGGAAGAGAGAGAAAAGTGACAGAAAGATTAACTTGTCATTCTGCTGCTTCTCCTTTTATGGTCTAGTCACAGGATTGGGGAGGTACAAGACCTGTAAGTGTTACTGAACTGCAGCAGAGGAAAATGAAGTTCCCTTCATGGGGACGGGTTTAAGAGAGAGAGAGAGAAGATAGAGAGAGGGAGAGAAAATTGATACAGGAAGCCAAGATTAAGGGGAGAGAGAGAGAGAGAGAGAGAAGATAGAGGAGAGAGAAGTTAAGAGAGAGAAGATAGAGGGAGAGAAGGAAAGAGAGAGAAGATAGAGGGAGAGAAGGAAAGAAAGAGAAGATGGAGGGAGAGAAGGAAAGAGAGAGAAAATGGAGGGAGAGAAGGTATGAGAGAGAAGATAGTTGTAGAGAAGGTAAGGGAGAGAAAATAGATGTAGAGAATGTAAGGGAGAGAAGATAGAGGGAGAGAAGGAAAGAGAGAGAAGATAGAGGGAGAGAAAGTATATGAAAGTAGATATATGTAGAGAAGGTAAGGGAGAGAAGATAGAGAGAGAGAAGATAGAGGGGAGAGAAGGTAAGAGAGAGAAGATATAGGGGAGAGAAGGTAAGAGAGAGAATATAGAGGGGGAGAAGGTAAGAGAAGGTAAGAGAGAGAAGATAGAGGGGGAGAAGGTAAGAGAAGGTAAGAGACCGAAGATAGAGGGGAGAAGGTAAGAGAGAGAAGATAGAGGAAGAAAAGGTAAAAGAGAGAAGATTGAGAGGAGTGGGGGAGAAGGTAAAAGAGAGAAGATAGAGGGGGAGAAGGTAAAAGAGAGAGAAAGAAAGAGGGAAGACAAAGATAAGACAATTATAGAACAAAAGATATAGGGGGAGAGAAAGCGAGAAAATAGAGGGAGAAAAAAAGAGAGAAGAGGGGGAAAGAAGGCAGGAGAGAGAAAGAAGATAGGAGGGCGAAAGAGATCCAGAAAGAATGAGGGGGAGAAAAAGAGTGGGGAGAGAGAAAACAGAAAGAGAGAGAGTGGATGGGGGGAGAAAGTGAGAGAGAAAAGATAGGGGGAAGTGAGAGCTAAAAGATGGGGGGAAGTGAGAGGGATAAGATGGGGGAGAAAGCGGGGATGTGCAGTCAGGGGAGGCAGGTGAGTCAAAGCCTATAACCTATAACTATGGAAGAAAAAGCTGTCAGCAGGGAAAGCCTCCCCACTTTGTAACCTGTCATGGACGGAGCGCTACCTGTTAATTACAGGCGGTGCTGTACCCGGCATTTGACAGCTAAGTTAGGTTACACAGCAGTGGGGTTCCCCACTGCTTTGCGTAACCTAACATAGTGAGACAAGAGCTGCAACAGCCTGTACTCTATGTTAGAGGCTTGAGCTCTGTCGATGGTTTGAACAAATGGCAAACCGCCATTGGTCCAAGCTTTCCAATAAAAAATAAAAACACTGAGGACATCGATTTCGATGCCTCACCAGTGACCAGCAAGCAGGGGACAGGGAGGCTCCTCCCTGTCTCCTCCCTTCCCCCTCCCTCCCTCCTCCACACATAGCTCGGTGTTGGGGGGGCGAGGCGGCAGCAGGCAGGGCAACAGGGTGGAGGCGGGCTGGGGCGGGCAGGGGGAAATGCCTCACCTAGAATTGACTCCATTGCACGTCACTGGGAGAAAGTGAGAGAAAGAAATAAAGGAAGGGGGGGGAGAGGGAAGAAACAGGGTTGAAAGAGAGGGAGTAGAAAAAAGAAAGACAGGGAAGGGGGGTAGGGAGGAAGAGGGAGGAGAAAAGGGGGAACAGAAAGAAAGAGAGTGGGGAGAGAAAGTGGAGAAAGGGAATTGGTAGAGGCAAGGTAGAAATGTGGCTGTCACCAGATTTGGCCATATGCATGTACTATACTCTGTTTTAGCTTGACCTTGACACCCATGACAACCTTTATATATTTGTTTGTGTATTTATGTAAGTTTATATCATATTGATTCCACATCAGATTCCACACACGTTTGTGGTTTTATTGGACGCTCTACTGTTACTTGAGATACACAATCTTGCTTTTAATACAGGCACGGAAAGAAAAACAACTGCAATTTTTATATTCACGTTTATGACAGCCCAATCCGGCTCCTGTGCTCAGACTGTCATATGCATTATAAACATGAAACAAACCCGTATACCCACCCGTAGCCGTCCTCCTGTAATTAGATGGCAGAGTGTGGAGTTGTGTTTGAACGCGTGTCCGGTTTGATATTTCATACTGATATTTTTTACTTAGTTTAAAGCCAGAGTTAGATCAAAAGAAGATTCTACTGTATTAGTGAACACTGTATATCTAGAGAAGGTCAGATTCCGTAGCTGGCACATCGAGTCCAGGTATAAGGTCATCTAGAGGATGGCTGTTCTTTTAGACTTTGCTGCTAATTTATGTTATTTGGCAATTATTAGATTGCCGAGCTAAAACTTGTGTATTTTTTGTTGTTATTTGAGCGCCAGTGATACAGCTTTGGATTTCTAACCAATATAAAAGTAAAGGCTGCATAATGCATAAAAGACATAAACCACAAACTAGGTTTACCAAACTCTTTAAGGAACATTAAAGTCTGGCTCTACCTTCCAGTAGAGCCATTAAAAAGACAGACCTGGAGCTATCAAGCCATCAGTAGCAGATCCTTTAAGTCCTGTAAGTTGCAAGGTGGGGCCTTGTTTTTTTTTTCCCAACACATCCTACAGATGCTTGATTGGATTGAGATCTGGAGAATTTGGAGACCAAGTCAACACCTCAAACTCATTGTTGTGTTCCTTAAACCATTCTTGAACCATTTTTGCCATGTGTCGGGGCACATTATCCTGCTGAAAGGCTTTACTTGGCAGCAACAATGCTTAGGTAGGTGCTACATGTCAAAGTAACATCAACATGAATGGCAGGACCTTAAGGTTTCCCAGCAGAACAAAGCCCAAGTATCACACTTCCTCTGCTGGCTTGCTTTCTTGCCATAGTGCATTCTGGTGCCATCTCTTCCCTAGAAAACATGATTCATCAGAGTAGGACACCTTCTTTCATTGCTCCGTGGTCCAGTTCTGATGTTCCTGTGGCCATTGTAGTCGCTTTTGGCGGTGTACACGGATCAGCATGGGCACCCTGACCGGTCTGCGGCTATGAGCACCATACGCAACAAACTGCGATGCACTGTGTGTTCAGACACCTTTCTATCAGAACCAGCGTTAACTTTTTGAGCAACCTGAGCTACAGTAGCTTTTCTATTGGATCGAATTACACAGGCCAGTCTTCGCCCTCCACATGCATGAATGAGCCTGTCCACAATTCACTGGTTTTCCTTCCTTGGACCACTTTTGGTAGGTCCTGACCATAGCAGACATTACATCACCACCGGAACATCCCACAAGAGCTGCAGTTTTGGAGTTGCTCTGACCCAGTCGTCTAGCCATTACAATTTGGCTCTTGTCAAAGTCGCTCAAATCCTTATGCTTGCCCATTTTTTCTGCTTCCAACACATCAACGTCAGGGACAAAAGGTTCACAGCGGAATGTGTATACTACTACAGTATGTACCAATAAAGATGACAGGCTTGCAGAGTTTCTGTAAATATTGCTATAGCTGAAATAACATCAGTTGACCCTCGGACATCAGCATCCGGCAAGAACACGGTATCCTAAAGATGTTCTTGGTGAGCTGTTTGATGTTAAGCCACTTTCTCCCTCTACATTTTTCACCCTCAATAATCAGAGCACAAACAGAATAGGCCAGTAGGCTTAGAAAGTTTAATTTATTGCTCTTTCTTATTTAAACAGTGATATATAGAAGTATTGATTTTCTTAATTTTTTTGGTCAGAACAAAGAAATGCCATGTTTCAAAATATTTATCCATTTTTGTAGTTTGCTAAATTTAAAATATAGCACATGAATATTACTTAGTTCAATATCCAATCAACAGTTGGATTTCCTGGCACCTTTTCACATGTTTTGCTCTGATGCTTTAGCTCTTTTTTGGTGAAAATCTGTCTGTTTACAGAGCTCAGTAGCTCAATCTAAAATTTACACAAGTGAGTCATCAAAATGACTCCTCCCTTCTCAGATGGCTTTGTCTAAAGTTTCTGTCAAATGGGGCAGTCTAAAGAAGATATCTATGGCCGTGCGGTCTCCTTAGAAAACTCATAGTATAGACTTGCATTGTGAGAAGGAATAGTAAAGAGCAACCAATGTAGCAATGTAGAGCAGGAAGCAGAGCCTGCATATCTGCATATGTAATGAGCAAATATGGATGCCTCCAGGTACACAAATAATTACAAATCACACACATAAACTGAACTCATCTACATTTATATCATTTGCTCCTTGCAGTAACACTCTCATGTCACCCTTACAAATTAAAAAAAACATGGAACCCTAAACGGACAATACGGTAAAGAGATTAAATGTAAGAGAAGTCTGTTAAAAATTTGAATGAGTTTTTGGGTCTTGGAATGCCCTCTTCTTCAGTCTTATGGTTTGGCAGGGAAGCCTAGAAATGTGTTTCATGAAATGGCAGCCATCAGACTGTTCCTCCTCAAGCCCTAAAGAAGGAGCTATTTTGAGATCCCTGAAACACGTTGGCATTTTTACATTGTGATAAAACAGATTTCACTTACATCTAACCTGTCTACCAGCTTATATTTTGTGGTGCCCTGTGGTTCATTTTATTTATGGTTGAATCTAATATCTCCTAGAATAGAATAACATTTAAACATAATTTCTTCCAGAAATGTTTTAAAACACAATTAAGATTTATCTTGGGATGGACTGCCCCTCTCCAAGTCCTGAAGAAGAGATCCCCAAAACACTTTGGAATATCCACATTGCAATAAAACGGATATCTTTTACATCTACACTGTCCTTCAACGTGTGCTGTCACATCACAGTTTCTTTTATTTATGGTTGTACCCAAGGTCCACAGCCACCTATGTTTTTGTAGTATCCTTTTTATAGCAGGCCTACATCATCCTACCCCTTAATCTCAAGGAAGGTGCCATCTTACCCTCTATTTGGTTTGCCATTGCCATGGTGCTGCACATCTGATCAGCTATGACACCAGCCATCTGAGGGCTTGAAAGGTCAGTTGGGAACTGAAATGAGCACACTGGCAACCTTGACACATCAAAGGCATGTCTGTTTTGGGGGATAGTTAAATTGGTGGGTCTAGTTCTGCTTTAACTTCATCTTATCATGGAATGGTGCAGTACATAGGATTCTATCTTCACCAACCATCTGTCACAACCATCACTTAAACCAATCTGTCTTTGTAAAGGAGCACATTAGCCTCTTCTACTTTGTACTTGAGGCATGGTTCACACCCAGGAACATGCATTCGTGCGCAGTTAAGTGCCGCGTTTGCCGTGCAGACTGATTGATTTCAATGGGATCATATAAACGCGACAAAAAGGCTCCTGCACTAATCTATGCAACGCTCTGGACATGTTGTTTCTGCCACGTTTGTGTGCATTTGCACGCGCAGAAACACGGCAGAAACCAAGGGACTTGCCGGCCGCGTTTGGGGTGCTATTAGAAATGAATGGCACAGCATGCCCGTTTCGCATTTGTGCGCATTTTCGCAAATGCACACAAACCTGCACATTTCCAGATCACGCGCGATCTGGAAATGTGCAGGTGTGAACAAGGCCTGAGTGACTATGACATTTTGTGAATACAGGAGAAAAAAGGAACTGGAAATGAAAAATCAGTAAAAGTTGAGAAGGTGTCAGTGGGCATGAGTTATAGTTTTCCGCAAGTTATATCGAGGTATTATTAGTTACTGTTGTCTTATTTTCATAAAATGCACATTGAGCGAGTACAATATAGCTGAGGACATTTATCAATCTAAAGGGTATTCTCCTGTCTTGTCACAGCAGATTCATGACCCATCCAGAAAATAAATGTACTCTATACACAAATATGAAACTGCAAGGGGGATAAGAGCCGAGGCTGCTAGGCGATCATTTTCCCGTTACATTACAGAAGATTATATTATATCCCATAAAAGGAACAGTGTGTGCTCTTGTCAATACAGCTACAGCTCACAACCCCATAGCAATAAACAGTTCAATGCTAACCCCGTGACCTATCCATAGTATCTGCTTTCTAAGCCCTCCACAGGGTCATCTATTACAGCAGCGGACTGGAGGTTAATAGAAAGTTGAAGATTAAGAAACGTACACTGCAACTAAAAAATAACCACGGAGATTTTCAGCTACTCAATAGCTGCTGACAGAAATGATACAGTTGGGCCATGTGTATTAAACGGAAACTATAACAGTTTTGGGTAACGTGTATTTTAAACCTTTTCTTGAGTGTTAAGCCGTTTGTAAATTGATCTTTTATATTATTTTTTCGATATCTGTATAATATATATTTTTTTGCAAATAAAATTCAACACGTGGTTCTTCCGTAGGGATTTAGCTTTTTACATTTTTCTTTTTTACATTTTGTGTGATCTATATGAATCCGTGAGCTGCAGTCAGCCTAGCTGTGTCTCTATGGTAGGAGACACAGGTAGGAGTGCTCTAAGCACAGGCTGTTATTTCCTCTGTCATTGCTGCTGAGCATACTTCAATAGGCTGTGCTTAAAGTGACACTAAACTCAGTTAAATCTAAAAATGCATTCGTGTACCTTAACTATCAACAAAAATGTATCTTATTTGTGTATCACTCGGCTGTAGATCCTCAAATCATCTTTGAATTGGGGCTGACACTGTCCTACCTTCTGGAGGGGGGCTACTTTTGCTCCCCAAGGTCCCTGTGTGTGTTGTAAAGTAGCCACCGCTCCAAGCTCACTCCCATGATGGACTACAATCTCAATATAAATTAGTAAACCAAACATGAGATTATAGCCCATCACAGGAGCGATTTTGGAGCGGTGACTAATTTATTAATTATTATTTATACTTATATATAATAAATGCATATTATTCAATTATTATTTAATTATGCAAAATCTTTGTGGCAGAATAAAGTTTTCAACCTACAAAAGACCATTTGCAACTAGTGATAGATTGCCCAAACATTTAGTTTTGTATACCATTATTTGACAAAATTAATTTGCAGCATTGCACTGTTAAAGAAAAGCATCACAATGAAAGACGATTAAACATTTCTTTTGTAACAGGTCACCTTGGAAACAATGATTTACAAGCTGGATTGTTCCTTTTACAAGATTAATCTCCCAGGACCAGTCCTACAATGATGCCATTATACACGTAAATCAGACCTTTAGATTAAATAATATAATGGTACAATAAAGAGGAGGCAGCACCACAGTACATGATTTTCAAGTTGTGTTTATTTTTTTGTTTTTTTCCTTTAATTATGGACACCTGGATATATTTAGCAACTTGGGGGTAGGAACTGAGAGGAATCACTAAGTATATCTCCAGCCATAAAATATAGGCTTGGGAAGGGGTAGAATCTCTGTCAGTTTTTACTGCTTTCCATTGCCCTATTGGAATTGGAAATTAAAAAGATTTCCCCTCTTGGAAATCTCCAAGTACTAAACTACAATTTAAAAAAAAAGATGTTTTTAGTATAGAAGGCTTGAGTCCCTGTCAGCTTTCCGCTTCCTTGTTGGAGATTTTCCCTCACTTCCTGAAAATGTTTCATTGAGACAGGAAGCAAGTAGAAATGTCTTTAACAAGGCCTCAAGAAGCAATGGAAATTCAAGAGGTGCTAACCCTTCTGATATACAAAAAAGAGTAAGTGTATAAAATAATAAATTAATAAAACATTAAATCCAGTCACTGTATGTATATAATATAAATAATTAAAGTTGAAGTCTGGCAAAGAAGGCCTCCCCACAAAGAGTAATTTAGAAAGTTTCGCGACTTAAGTTTTTGGAAGTTTTTGTTGGGGGGTGAAGGGAGGGAAAAATGGAAGGAGGAGGGTGTGCTGCTTTAGTTTGAGTGTGGACCGAGGTGTCCAACTGATGAAAAACAGAGCAAAAAAAAATAAATAAATAAAACAAAGGTCTAAAGCGCTACTACCAGTGGAAAAACAGAGTTTAGGGGGTGTGGAGGCCCAGAGGGCTGGGGGAATGCAGGATGTGAGTGACAAAGTTCTCCGTTGGATGACAAAGGCATAAGGGAGAGAAAGATAACAATTGTAACATGGGGGATTGTACCATGTGTAAGAAGTGTTGGATGACAAAGGCGTAAGGGAGAGAAAGATAACAGTTGTAACATGGGGGAAGGTACCATGTGTAAGAAGTGTAGAAACTCACCATGAGGTTTTCATGGATGTGCTGTCATCGACGTCAGGATCTCTGCAGGGGAGAGTTGAATGGAGGTCGTCTTGAGGATTCTGCTTTTTTGATTGGAGAGTCTTGTTGCTTGCTTCCAGTCGGTGTGCTGGTGGGCAGCGTCGCGGGACTGAGTTTCTACACTTCTTACACATAGTACCATCCCCCATGTTACAACTGTTATCTTTCTCTCCCTTATGCCTTTGTCATCCAACTGAAAACTTTGTCACTCACATCCTGCATTCCCCCAGCCCTCAGGGCCTCAACACCCCCTATACTCTGTTTTTCCACTGGTAGTAGCTATTTAGACCTTTGTTTTATTTTTTTGCTCCCCACAAAGAGTACCCCATCTCCATTCTAGTTAAATGCTGCAGAAATGTTAAAAAACTAATCTGAATGGCGCAGTTACTTACCTAAATTTGGGGTCTATTAAATAGCCAATGGGTCATAAGTCTTCTCTCCTATGGACTGCAGAGTGGGAAGATACTTTGTCGGGTGGGTATTTCCCATTAGCTGTGCACTGGCAGGGTCCTCAGAGATCCTGAAGATTCCAGTGGCAGCATGGTGACATCCTGGCATGGGGCAGTGACAAGACTGGTCAGTGGCAGGCCCAGAATGCATCAGTCGATCACTAATCTTTACTCCCGGAGAAATGGATCGCTGGTCTTCACTGGTCCTTACTCCGGAAAAGGCGTCTTGGTAGGTCATGAGACAGCCGACTCAGGTGGGTAGAAAACCTTGTTAGAGGGATAAAAAAACATTGTTAATGGGTGTGGTAAGAATCCAACAAATCGAGCTCTCTGATTGAAAGAGAAAGCAAAAAAATGGCTATTCTGTAATGCAGTAGAGAATCCCTCAGCCTATACGTCTCTTAGTTCCCTTGCCGTTTACTTCAGTAGCAGAAGCCATCGGAAGTAACCTTTACTGATGTATATGAAAGATAATTTGTCTCACTTCCTGTGAGAATGCTGGGCCAATCAGTGCTATCACGTGGGTAGTCCACAGCCTTGTGTAAAGTACAATCCCATTGACTTGTTGCTTACATGGGGCTTTCCTTTGCACCTGGTGATTGAACAGAGCATCAGGGGAGTGAAAGGAAGGTGAGAATGTGCTGTTGGGGAGCTTTTGGAGAGATGGTCATTAAAGTCAACCTGTTGCTTTGCCCTGCATGAGAAAATATATCTTTAATTTGGCCAAGTATCTCTTTAGGTTGATAAAAATATGGCAAATCAATTGGGTTAAGATCAATATTTTATTATTTTATGACTTATACAGGTAATTTATACGCACCTATCTGTAAATCCGCCTACTCCGGACCTGTAGCTTAAGCTCCCTTGCCATGCATATCTAAATCGATATCCTGATTTATTAATGTATCGTTCCATGTTTTTCTTTTTTTTTGGACTATGTACCGAACTATGTGATTACACCTGTGTCTATTTATTTTCCTAAGTGACTCTGTACACTCGGATTCTGTATTTTTGAAAACTTTGAATAAAAACTTTATGGAAAAAAATATGGCAAATCATTCTCAAACCTTCCATAAACTGACGGTTCGCAACTTCGCACTAATGTGCCAAGCAGATTAATGTACTCGGTCATGTGTATTCATCTGCTTGCAAATTACCCGACATTGTTTACGACACAAAATAACATAAAATAATAATTGTGGCCATCTGCATCTGACTATTTCCACTAAAGACATGTTTTAATATTCATGTGCAGTAGGTTGTCTATTAATAGAGTGTAATATTCATTGTCTTAATAGAATTCTATAGAAGAAATAATTATTTCTTATACAAAGGCATCTATATGCCTTGCATGTCTTTGATAAATAATGCCTGACTAAAGGATAAGATTTCCCATATATAAAAAAGCTTTCCCGCTGCATTGTCCCAGCCAAGTGCCCAATATATATTCATAAGAGCAATTCAGGGACCTGAATACCCTTATTGAGTCGCTGCTTAGTGAATTCTCTGAAATAGGGTAACTGCTAATGTTATGAATAAAACTGTATGAAAGGGAATATGAAAACGTGAAAATGTAAATATATGAAATCAGCTGTAAGTGCTATTTTAGAAATGACGGTTAACCCTAACGCAACCCCATTAGAATATAATGACACCATATATAAAAAAAAATTAAAGGCTTCTTGGCTGGCATGCAAAAGTCATTGCTGTATAAAAGGAGAAAGGCTTGCAATAGAGTAATGTATAATGTGACCCTTTCTGCTATATATAAGTAACACTTGCCATGATATATAACCCTGCATGTGAGCTTTTTATTCACTGGTGGATGGGTCCATGCACAATAGCATATACTTGGGTCTAGGCAGGTCTGTGCAGCTATGTAATATTTATAATGATGACGTTGATGTCACAAGCAACTTTCAGAACAAGTCATAACCGGAGCTATAACTAAAAATGTTAGGGTTCTTGTGCAAAATGTAAAGGGTCAGTCCACCCAAAACTAATTTAAATTATGTGTAAATCCTGGAAAGTAAAAGCATCTCAAAGTGACTTATATCTCTTAGAGACTCTATTGTTGAGATATCTGCCCTTGAGTTCTTGAGTCTGAGGGGGTCATATGTTGCTTGTTGGATTTTTTAATTAATTCAATGACTATGGAGAATGCAACAAAAGGTACATTCTGAACTCATCCTTACTGTTGTCAGCATTACTGTACCACTGTGCACAAAGCCGGGTCCATAAAGACATGGTGTGGTGAGTCTGGTGTGGAGGAACTTATGTGGTCTGTGGCCAATTCAACCTTTGGGATGAATTGGAATGATGATTGTGAGTCAGTTGTTCTCATCCTATATCAGTGCCTGATCTCAAAAATGCTCTTTTGGCTAAATGAACACACATTTCCTCAGACACACTCTACATTCTTGAAGAAAGCCTTCACAGAGGAGTGCAGACTGTTATAGCTGCTGTTATTTGTGGTTTTGGACTAGGATGCTGAACAAACTCAAACAGGTGTGATAGCCAGGTTTCTACAAACCTTTGGCCACATAGTGTGTAGTTGGAAACCAAAGCAGTATCAGCCTGACAATAGAAGTAGAAGCTTAACAGGGTTAAACAGAAACAACATAGACCATGGTACTAAAACATTTTATAAGAAATCATAAATCACCAGGAATAATTATTACAGGCAATGCAATGATTCACACATCCAGCAGAAAACTGCCCTCTTCCATATAATGGTCATTACCTTGATAATCATGTTGCTCTTTTATAGGGAATTACAGTTTGTTGTGGGCAGGTGAGCTTCCTGTAAGTGTTAAAGATGACCTTCCTTTGGCAATACATCTGTGGCTTGTTATCACATTCTGAGATTCAAACACTGCAAATCCAATATAATAGTAAATTCCTGATTATATCTTAACTACTAGTCTTAGAATGCTTGTGTAAAACCTAATGGGTCAGTTCACCCGACACTAAAGTTAAAAATTTTTGTTTATCCTGGAAAGTAAAAGCAGGTGCCTTACAGTTTCTTATGTCTCTCAAGGACTCAGTAGTTGAAATATCTACTGTTGAGTTCCTGGGTCTGTACACCTGCTGTGGCCATTAGGCCATTCCCAAGCTCCTTGTTGAATTTATATTAATTTTATACTAAGGAGAAAGCAACAAGAGATTGGGTAGGAACATCCAAAACTCCCAAAAGGACAGAATAAAGGCCACTCATTATGGCAAAAATATGTTGCTGACAAAACAGAAGTCAAGACATAATAAATTAGCTCCCATCTGGAGGTAAACCAATATCATGGGTGGGTGACTTGACACAAGGGGCCCAGAAGCAGCTACAACCTCTGCTCCATCTATAAGACTTCCCTAACTGCCAAATAACATCAGGGGTCTCCTCCAGGCAGTGGGTCCCATGACATGAGCACCTGAAATTGAAAGACACACTTTAAATTTATTTTTACATTTGTTTAGTTGAGGTCATTCAAAGAAGAAGTATAGGAAGAGTAAAATATAATATTCCCAATCAGGGGCGTAACTAGAAATCACAGGGCCCCCGTAGCAAAATTTTATATGTGATTTATAGTTATGCCCCTTGCAGAGCCCACCTCATATCCCAAGCAGCCCACCTGAGAATGACCCTGCAGAGACCACCATACACTCTCGCTGTTCGCCTCCTCCTCCACAGTTGCTGGCGGGCCCCAACTCCTCCTCCGTTGCTGGGCCCACCTCCTCCACTGACGATACAGGGCCCAGCCTCCTCCTCCCCAGCTTTTGGCTGTCACTGACTCAGCAGCGGCTGTGAGGAGGAACACGCCCCTGCACAGATCAATGACAGGTTGGGTGTAATATGAGAATTGTCTACATAGAAGTACAAAATGCCTGTCACTTAAAAGGGGTACTTTACAGCACAACGTGTGCATTTTAACCTGTTTTCATCCGTTGGACCATGATGCATTAGGGCAACCTATTCATTTGACTATTATTGTAAAAAGATGCAGCCCTGCACTTGACCTGTCCATACAAATATGGCCCTTATAAGCTCAACACTACTGACCAGTGGCGGAACTACCAGGGTCGCAGCGGTCGCCGGCACGACCGGACCCTGACGTTCCGCCACTCGTGTGGGGCCCAGGAAGGAAGAAGGGCCCTGACCGCGGCAGTGGAGTAACAAGCGGGGGGCCCGATGGAGCGGCAAAGGCAGACGGACGAGCGTGAGGGGGTTGCACCGGTCGATAGCAGTGATGCGGGCGGGCCGGCCGTGAACACGGCCGCCAGGACACAGCAGCACCCAGCACAAGTCAGCACTACAAAACTACATACAGTTCCATGTATGATAGAAGGCTGTTTTAATTACTGTCCTCATGAAAGTACTAGTAATACAATGCCATTATAGAAACATAGAATAGAACATAGTTGAACTTGAAATTTACTGCACTATAATGCCATTGTATTACTAGTATTTTTATGAGGAATTAATTAAAACAGCCTTCTAGTCATACAGGGGACTACAAGTTCCAGCATGCACTCACTGTCCCTGTACACCTCTCACATATCACCCAGTGAACAACTGCAGGGGGCTTGCATGCTGGAACTTCCCTGGGTGGGGGTGTATAAGGACAATAAGGGCACGATGGGACTTGTAGTTCCCTGGTTGATGTGGAGGGGTGTATAGGGACAATGAAGGCATGTTGGTTGTAGTTGAACTATAAGTCCCAGCATGCCTTCATTGTTATACCCCCAGGGGCCTGGAAAGGAAGAAGAGGGCCCAGCCCTGTAACAGCCGAGGCCCCCGACATTGCCTCCTGGGACTACAGCTCCGAGCAGGCCAGTGCTCCGCAGCGCGCCGGGAGGGGGGGGGGCCCTTCATGGCTTCTTGCACCGGGGCCCTGAGGTTCCTAGTTACGCCTCTGCTACTGACATTGGAAAGTATAGGGCAGGTGGTACTCAGACACCACAAAGTGTCAGAGATACATAAAAAATAGATACATTGCTGGCTAAAGTCCTTAGTTCTGCCATTGAAAGGCTGCATAGCTAAACATTTTAACAGGATGGACCAGGACTCTACACCACCAGTTCTAATGTCAGGCTTTGCATTACATTATAACTCCATTTTTTAACCATTTTAATGTGTGAGGCAATACATATGGAATAGTGTAGCACTTACTGTATATTACATGGATATTAAGATTCACTACACAGTTCAGGGGCCCTGTAATGGCATACTTTAGCAAGCCCAGTATAAATGTCAAGGAACTTCAAAGTGAATTAAAAAATTAAAAAGTTTTGCATATATCTACTAGCATGCAGTAGATATATGCAAAAAGTAAAAAATAAATAAATAAAAACGCTTTGAAAAGGGTTAATATTTACCTGTGTCTTCCCCGTGCGCTCCCGTCCGAAAATCTGAAAATTCTCAGGCGGCCGCAAAGCATCTTGGGGAGCGCGCATGCGCAGTTCGAATTTTAGGCCAGGAGACGAGGAGAGACACAAGGTAAGTATATGGACGTGTGCACCCGCATGCAAACACCGTGGGACAGGAACTGCCAGCAAGGACAGAGGAGTCAGCGCTGGATTGGAGACCTGCAGCAGCGCTGGAGAGGAGGCTGAAAATGACGGGAAAGAAGAAGATCATATAAAGAGACATCATTTAAGGTAAGTGCTTTCATTAACATTGGGGGAGGGGAAAAAAACGTATCTGTACACTGTACGTCGTCAGTCACGAAGGGGTTAATGTCACTTTAAAGTATAATTAAATGCTCCAGTATGACAGTCTATACAAGTACCAAATCCAGTCACTATGTGATGCACTAGCCTCATAAGGTAATCAAAAAAACTTCCTTAACCTTCCCGGACTGAGCCAAATCCCTCCCAGACAGTGCAGCTCATAGTGGGAGGGATTGAGCAACAAATGCTTAACTGTCAATCCAAAAATCATTTTTTTTTAAATAGTGGGACTTAGCTTTTTTTTAAAATAATAAACAATCAGAGTGGGATATATTACATGCCATAAACCTAACTCACTGTGTAAAGGTGCCCATACACTGTACGATTCTCGTACGAGAATCGCGGGAAATCCCGCGATCGTACGAGAATCGTACAGTGTATGGAAGGCGTGCGACCGTTTCTACTGTACGGTCGCACGTCTTCCATCGAACAAGCAGGCTGGAAAACCCGCCGGGAATCGTACGATTCTTGGCGAGTGAGTGGCCTGCTTTTTCGACAACTGACGAACGGGCCGGTGTGCGCACGCGCACACTGCCCGTTTGCCATCCTTGCAAGCCCGCCCCTCATTGCAGTCATCGCAAGTACGATCTGCCTGTCCAAGATGGGCAGATCGTACGTTTTTTCAAGTACTTTACAACCATCGCAAGACTAAGGTCTTGCGATGGTTGTAAAGTGTATGGCCACCTTTAGATGGACACAGACGGACTTGCATTAAAACAGGGTGTGACAGATGGTCATAGCATTACATAGACTTATTGACACTGATGAGAACAGATAGACATAACAATCGATATAGAGTATGTATGTGTTTTTGGGTAAGGGCAGACAAACAGGGACTAAAGGGCATTTTTGGGATATGTTGGCATAGGGGGTCGGCAGGGAGAGCAGCATGGCCGCTGCACAACGGTTAGGGATGTCCCAGACCCTATGAGCAGGTATCTGAAGGCTTTTAACTAAGCACATGCTCTGAGCATGCCTATTTTTCAGCAGGGTTGAAACCAAAAAAAAATGCGCTTCTGGCAACAACCGTGAATACAGACAGGAGGAGAGAGATTATTGGTCATGAGTTGTAGTCAGGTTCAAAGTAATTAACCTATATTAGCCATAACCGTGTATCCTGAGAAATCATAACCAAATAAATATTGACAAAGTGGCATGGAAATGCGCCTTCTATGTTGTTAACATTACATCTATTTCAAACCTTAAGCCTATTAAATATAGTGAGTCCCAATATAAGCTGCATAACACCTCTATACTGTATATTCAAAGCATCCATAATAACATTTTAAATCCACGATTATCAGGATGAAAAAAACAAGGGGGAATTTACACGTCTCTGTATAAAGCAATACATGTTGCGTGTATCAATACACTCCCTCTAAATGTAGATTGAGAACTGGGTTTCATGTATGCAATAAAAGTAATGTTTTAACAATATTCAGAGTATGTTTCCATATCACATTGTCAATGGGATATTTTATAATTAATCAGTTATGGTGGGGGGCTCTGTGGCAAGTGGAATTAGAAAATGCCCCAGGGCCGGTGGTCAATAAATAATGCCCTAGGGTTAGTTACCAGTGGGAGTAAAAGTATGGCCTAGCGCCTGTGGTTAGTGTATAAAAGAATAATACTCCATTGTACAAGTCATTGGAAGGAATAGTGCCCCACCATTAGTATTAATAGGAGGATTAGTGCCCCATCATTAGTGTCAATGAGAGGAATAGTGCCCCATTATTAGTATAAATAGGAGGAATAGCGCACCATCATTAGTGTCAATGGGAGGAATAGTGCCCCACCATTAGTATTTATAGGAGGAATAGTGATCCATCATTAGTGTTAAAGGAGAACTATGAGATGAGTGATTTCCTATCACCTCATAGTTCTAGCCGACCTGTGACAATGAGACTGCCACAGGTCGGCTCAGTAGATCGGGAGGTGAGCGAACACATACCAGGTTCGCTCACCTCTCGATCCTGTCATGGCTCTCTGCCGTGATAGGGGGAGGGCTGGATTCCCCTCTCCCCGCTCCGATCTGCCAGCGCTGATTGGCGGAACGGACGGGGGAGGGGGCGGGTACAGCTGCCTATGCCTCTAGATAGGCAGAGCCAGCTGTCACTCACGCAGCTGGGCGGATCCCGTCATCTACGTCGGGATCCGCTCCGGCTGCGGCGTCTCAGTATACCGCGAGCTGTAGCTCGCGGTATTCTGAGCTTAGGGTAACGGGAGGACGCTAGTTTGTGTCCTCCCGTTACCCTAAGGAGAACTATGGGGAAAAACACTGACCCCATAGTTCTCCTTTAATGGGAGGAATAGTGCCCCTCTATTAGTATTAATAGGAGGAATAGTGCCCCATCATTAGTGTCAATGGGAGGAATAGTGCCCCACCATTAGTGTCAATGGGAGGAATAGTGCCCCACCATTAGTGTCAACAGAAGGAACACAGATTCATAATTACAATAGGAATACAATTGTAACAGAAGGAATACAGATTAATAATTACAATAATTTTACAAACATCCCTTGTAAGGAGTTTTTGTGGTTTATTGTCAAGCTAGTCTGTAGATCAGGGTGGGTGACAGACCAATGTATTGGCAGAACCAGCAAGTGCTATAACCTGGGGTAACAGGATGAAAGAACCAGGTCTAGGTGCTCAGAGAGGATCAGATGGCGTACCATTTATGAAACAGAATCATAGTCAGGACAAACTCAGAATATAAGGCCGAATACAGGTTGGGTCAATAATAACCAAGTAAAAGCACAACATAATAAAATAGACAGAGGCTGGGAGGTAGGTGTGATGATCAGGGCCTTATAGTGTGAAGTAAGAAACTAAAACAGTAGCAGTCTTGCAATGGAAGCATTACAGGGATCAACAGAAACAACACAGACCATGATACTAACATAGAAAACATTTTATGGGGTAGCATAAATCACCAGGAATAATTATTGCATGCAATGACTCACATTCAGCAGAAAACTGCCCTCTACCAGATAATGTTCATTACCTCAGTAGTCATCTTGCTTTGTTTTATAGGGAATTACAGCTTGTTGTGGGCAGCTGAGCTTCCTGTAAGTGTTAAAGGCAACCCTTGCTACTGCACCACAGCTGCGATTTCGTATGGCATTCCATAAATTTAACACTGCAGAGGGCACACACAATATAATAGTAGATTCCTGACTATATCTGGATCAGCTGATCTCCTCATGGACTGGGAGCTCTATTTCTATTACATTATGTTTCCTGCTGTTGTGTCTGCCAATTGGTATGTCATTATGTAGTAGATGGAGATTCTTTTTATAGCACCTTATGTTATTTCAAGCATATTCCAACTGGTCGCCGGCTTTATCCCGCATGGTCCAAGCCACATGCACAGTCTGGGTAACACAAACAAAGCTGTTGAAGTTTCTTTTTACTCTTTTTTTTTACAACATTCTGCAGTGTTTATTGCTGTTATTGTGTGTTGATCATTTCATTTTCACTTTGATTGAAATGCAGGATATAATGTTGCTCTTTTTTAATTGTTTATTTTACTGTTAATGTCTCCAGTAATACAACATTTTTCCAGGTTTCTTTCTATCCAGGTAAACATGAAATACTATATATGAATATTTCATGTTCTCTTCCTGCCAGCAGAGGGAAAGCTTCAAGCAAGTGCAGTAGCATCTGTAGGCTTATAGATTGCCTGCTGCATTGTTGGTTGGACCCTTGATTAAGTTATCCACTTGCGTCTGCCATCATTTAGTTCTTGTGACACCATATTGGTAGAGGCAAGGAGCACGACAGAAGAATGAGCCATACAAGTAAGTGGGTATCAGCAAAGTCTATCTAAATCAAAAACATTTTTTGTTTAAGTTTTGGATAGAGTGGAGAATGGTTAAAAACCCCTGATAATGTTGTTGTTTTTTTGCCTGTGCCCTATTGGGGAGATAGTCCTTCACCTCTTGTCTTAAAACACAACAGAAAGTTAAAAAAAAGTGTCTCCAGTTGTCACTGGAAAATATCCCCACTATTCCTGACCCAGTGACAACTCAGAATATTAGACTTTCCCTCACTTTTAGTCACAGTGACAGTAGTCACTAGGACAAATACAGAGGGTGAACCTTCCCAGTGGGTATACAGAAAGCAATAAAAACTTAAACAGTAACTCCACTTTTGATGAGAAAAAAAATAAATCCCCTTTGGGTGATCGATGTACATTGCAAGGAATTCAACACACTTTGTTGCAGATTCCTACCTGTTTCTGATCTGAAGAAATAGCTATTTGTTCCAGTATGACCTTTGCAAACTGATTCCTGAATAGGAGGGTCTGGGTTTGTTATGATCAGCTGGCGGACTTTCTGTGTTGTAATGAGAAAAGTTGCAGTGTTGGCATCCCTTGAGTAGCATATTAACCTTTAGGGAGCATCTCACCAAAAATCAAATTTCTATTGCAAGGGATGCCTAAATCATTACTTATCTTAGTGAAGACATCTGAGAAAAACAGTCAACCAATCACAGAGTCAGGAAGTGACATTTTAGAGGGTGTTCTCTAGACCTCCAGGTGGTCCCTTTTTTTTACCTTCCCACCCAGACATAAGCAGTCTGCATCCAGCTGCTATTGTCTGCAGATAATCGCAGCATGTGAACGCCCTGTGAACAGCTGCGGGTGGCACCAGCTGTCATTGTGTTGTACAGTGCCTCCCGCTTGCGACAGATTGCATAAGTCTTGAAAAGGATTGTGAGACTCATGTAATCAGCCCCATTTGCAAGTCTGAATGGGGCCTTAGGCATTGCAAAACTCAACTGACAGCCGCATGCATGACTTCCAGAGGCAGATGCAAGATGGAGTTTGTAGTTTCACCACAGCTGGAAGGTATGTGACTCTGTTAACAATGAACATCTGCATAAGGGTCAGGTATCCACAAACTTTTGGTCATATAATGCATGTTTACAGTTGTAATGCTTGATGGTTTCCCTGTCTGCAACTTGACCGTCTCTGCCAACTGGACATTTCATGGACCCTTCAATTACTGCATTGATATGCGAATAGGTGTATTGTAATGAACAATCATGTATCAAAGTTTACCATTCCCATAAAGCTGAAACTGTTCTTCTTCGGTATGCCTTAATTCATTTGTGTTTTCGGATGATCCTTCAGTTTTAAGATCTTAACCAGCAGAGCTCCCTCAAATGAGGAGTGTACATGACTGTCTCATGTATTCAAGTCGAATGAGGACGAATTTTATGGAATTTTTTGGAGGATAAGAACAGGTCCATGTTAATTGAAAACATCTTCTGCTACCCTTATAAGCTTTTATAAGGACTAATTGCACTCTGAAAGGCAACCAAAAACCACCTTAATTTCACATTCCCCATTTACTCCCATGCATTTTGGCAAAATGGCAAAATTTTGTTGACATGCCAATTTGAGTGCTGGCCAAAGTACCGGGCCTCCAAATCATATCCCAGTCAAACTGTTGCAATTACCATAGAGAATACATATCTACACTGATAGATTACTGTTGGTATCTACAGCAGGTGGAGGTTAAAGGGCAAATAAAAAGAAGCCAATATGCTTCACAAGTGATGAACAATGTGATAGTCTGAACCATAATAGCAAGGGTTGAACTAATCAATGTGAAAAAGAAGAAACTGTTGATTGTGAAGTGCCACATGTGACACAAATCACATTGTTCATTGCAACAAAATCCTTTGGGCAGGGCTATTAGGTGATAACTACAACATCTATATTATTGCATTAGCTGGACTCAATGGGAAAGTGATGGAGGAGAACTGTAATGACATTGAAAAATTTTAACCGATCTCTACCATGAAAATAAAAATTATTGTGAGTAGTGGCGCAGAACATCAAGGCGCAGTTTGGAGACATTCCTGGAAAAAAAAGTGTTTTTGGCTCCTTTGGAATATCCAGGGCATATACCATTCTAAAAGGATAAAAGGTTACAGGTTTTCGATCACAAATTCACAACTCTTTAAAACTTTGGAGAGCAAAAATAGATAATGACAAAAGTAATTTTATATAACAAACTCAGCAAATGTACAGGTGTTTTATTGAAAGTTCCAACTCATCGAGATCTCCAACGACTACACAGCAATAAAGTATTAAAATGAACTGGATTCAGACTAATCCAGCACGTTATTAATCTGAGTTGCCCCACTCAATATGTCCGCCGCTTGCGGCCATATTGAGTGGGGCAACTCAGATCAATAATGTGCTGGATTAGTGTGACCATAGTTTATTTTAATACTTTATTGCTGTGTAGTATGTGTATAGGGAAATGCTGCGGGTGGCGCATGTGCAGTAGAGCCTTCTCGGCCAAACGTCTTACTTCTAACTAAACCGGAAGTCAGATTGTTGGAGATCGTGAGGAGTTGGAGCTTTCGACACAGCACCGGCACTGGTTGTTTTTGGAACAGGTACACAAGTAAAAACAACAAAGTTTCTCTTACGGGCATATTTATAAAGCAGTAAATGTAACTTTCACCAAACATTCACTGCAGTGGGCAGGACTAGGTGTGGCCAGCTGCTCAATGACAAGCTACAGGCTTGTGAATCAGCAATGGTAGTCAGGTCCCCTTTAACATTTTTCATCCCACTGTAGTGCAAGCAGGCACAGCTTATATGAAAGTGGCAACTGTGCTCTGAATTGAGAAGCAGTACAGCATTGTTGCCACCCCATCAAAAAAAATTGTATTAGATCTACTTTCCTAGACACCTCAATAGTTATTTGTCGGACTTTGCAAAGGGGTTATGAGAAAACTAAGTACAGATAGTTATAATGAATTCCTGCAGCAAATATTTTTATTTAATGGAAGAGTACAACTAAACTTTAAGGGCAGTTTTACATTACAGTAAAAGCTTAATGCAGACTTTCACAATCGTTCTTTTAACTTAATCCCCCCTGACTCCTGGCAGGAGTGGGGAAACAGAGCTGACGGTGGATGGACCAAGACGTGAGTCATCAGGGGCTGGTCGTTTGAACCCAATAGTAACAGCCACCTCACCATGACTAAGTTGACGAAGACGCTTGTTTGAGCAGGGCATCTTCCCCCAGTGAACCCAGCATCACATGTAAGAGGGTATAAAAATGATGGAATGGGGGGAAAGGGACACTGAAATTCCACTCTAATAGCCCCCTTCTGCCAATTTTAAGTTGAAACACCCAGACCCAGGTGCCTATTTTCCGAGCTAAAATGTGTCTACTTACAGTACCTCTGTCCGATGGTGGTAGCCTCCTGTGGTGTTTATAGCCTTCCTGCAAAAACCTTGTACCATGCTGCCTGGGCTTGCATAGTAACTCCCCATAGATGCATGGCATGTATCCATACTGGTGAAGTAAGACCTATTTAAGTCTGTCAAAAGTTACTGTGCAGGCTCAAGCAGGGTCAAACAAGACCTCCGCAGCTAGGTTGTAAACATCACAGGAAGCCGCCACCACTGGTAAGTTGGCACCTTTTAGCTTAGTATAGGTTATTGGGCTAAGGTGGGGGGCTGTTGAGTTTCCATTGCCTTTGCTTTACCTGTCTAAACCTCTCCCATAGGGAACAATGCTGAAAACCAGCAGTTCTGTGAAGAAAACTTAAAGCACCAAGCAGTGCTGAAAACAGATTTTTGGAGAAAAGGATATACTTTCACCTCAGTGCCATGGAAACTCACACAACACTAGCAATTCATTTAGCAAATTTCTCCTTTTCGCGTTCCAGAATGATTTGTTATCTGACCTTTTGTGTATACATTGCTGAAATAAGATGCTCAAAGTTGAGGTACATGTGTGTGAGCAGTAATAGTTTGTAAGGTATAATTTGTAGAAATATACCACCTACTGATCATATAACTGTGTTCGAAGGTAGAATTTACTTACTGCGTGATGGACCAATACAAACAATAACATTTTTCCATTTGCCGTACGGGAAAATAAAAATAAATTGTACTTTTATCAAATAACACAATAACTGTCCCGTTTTATAATGTTCTTTGGATATAATGTACATGATTGAAAGAAAAGTAAATAGAAAAATGTAAAAGTAATTTACAGTCTATACTGTATATAGCCATACAACTATTATTAAAGCTGAAATTGCTTTTTTTCATATGTTTTATATTTGTATACAGTTAAACTAAAAGAGTAAAAAGACTTTTCCCTTCTCAAACGCATTGCATTGTGATGCATTCCAAGAGGGGATTCGTTGCCTCTGATTGGTTGCCATTCATTATTAATAGCACCATTTCACTGGAGGACTTGTAAATCCTGGACTGGGCCCTAAAGTCCGGAGGCTGTATAGGGTATTGGGTGGAATTAAGCCTCCAACCCTGGGTCTGCGGTTTGCTGACAACAAGCCTCTTTATTATGCCAGTATGCACAATCCTTTCAGTGTAGCTGCAGGCAATAGTTTAAGACTACATCCGGGGGACAAAGGAGGTCTTGATTCAGGAGTCAGGAGGGTTCCATCTAGGAGCATTGCAACAGGGAGCTTCTAAGTGCAATGCTCAGAGCTTGTGTGAGCAGACTGTCTGGAGCATACAGATAAAGACCTGAGATTTGAGGCCAGCACAGTAGTGCTGAATGTGAAAGCCAAGCAGCTAATGAACATTAGTTTCTTGGCAGACAATATTACAAAACCCCAATGAGGGTAATTCATGCGTTGTTTTGAACTTTCTTTTAATAAAAGTGGGCCAAGGAAGCCCTAATATGAAGATATTGCAAGTGGATGGGTCCTCAATGCTCTTACCATTTAATGCTAATTCCCACAACATGTTACCACGATGCAATAATGTGAAGCTGGTTAAAATAGACAATAGTATTACCTGGTTGTGTGGCATTTTGTGCCAGAGTTACGGTGGTGAAGAGCAGGACTCCAAGCTTTGTAGAGGTTCTGGATGAATATTAACATGTGGTTGCTCTATAATGCATGGTGGGACTCCTAGAGGGTTTCACGATACCAAGGATGTGAGCCCATGAGCGAGCAGGTGGTGTGGGATCCTCCATGGTGCATTGTCTAAGGCCCAGCCAGTATTCTCCCAGGGACCCCCTCACAGAAGTTTGGACTTAGTTGCATGCTGACCCCAGGTCACAACCTCCAGATTCCCCCTGTGGAGACTACCCATACACACAGGAGAGCACGCCGAAGTGTACAGGCAGCACTGGCGAAGCCAAGACATCACTGGAGAAGATGGAGATCCAGAAGACAGGCCAAAAGTCAGAGCAGGCAGCAGACAATTGAATCTGGAGGTTGGTATACAGAAGGTAATTCCAAGGAAACAGGCAGCAGAACAGAGGCAAATGCAAAGATGGGAGCTCGGAGGAAACAGGAATGCTGCTCAGGCAAAGGGAGCTGGTTTGAGCTTGGATTAATTAAGGAGGGAGATAAGGAGCTGGGCATGAACAAGCCAAGAGGCATGGTATATTAACTAACCACCAAGTAATGCAGGCGATACCCACAGCTGCTAGCTCTGTGCAGCAAAGAGCAGAGCACATGCTTGCGGAAACCCAGGTACCAGCAGAGCCACAGCAGCAAAAAGGTAGCAAAGAGGTCAAAACACACCACAAACCTCTGGAACCACACGTCACTGATCATCTCTGCAGTTGATCTGTGACACCAGGAAGATCAGTTTATGTAAAAGGAAAGGATGAGTATGCTAAGCCATAGGTACGGGTCCAGGTATAACGTTTATTTGTCACAATAGAAGGGTTTATTAAGACATCAAACATGTTTTGTGGGTTATACACAAGTCTCTTCATCAGGGCTTAGGTTTATGGTGCGGACCAGGCTTCTTGGGTTTGGGTTTCATTCATAGTAAGCTGTATTTAAAAGCCGTTGAGTCAGGTTGTCTGTCAGTCTTCAAGAATGTTGGCAAAACTAGGCAAAATACACAAACTCAAAAGCTATTGTTTATGTTGGCATTTACGCTAGATAATTGTCCCATTATTCAAACGCAATCAAGTTGTTATATGTGTCCTAAACTAGGCCAAATGCCCCTTATGCTGGCATTTGTCACGCATGTGAAACTGTGAGATGAATCTGTGTAAGTGATGAATAGCGTCAGCGATATCAAATTGTCCGTGTTTATTAACAGCTGTTTGTCTTTGCATAGAACCTAACAGTTTCTGCATGTATTGATGGAGACGCTGAAAAAGGAGAAGCACTTGTTTACAGATAGAGGCATTGAGCCGGGACATGTCACATACAGAGGTCAGGCAAACTGGTTAAAGACTAATCTTTCCAGTCTTGTTGAATTGGTGTCATTTGTCTGTTCCCTGGCATTTATAATTAAGGAAGTCTGGCTGGTGGAGCGGCGTGGCTTTCAATAAAAAAGGAAATGATACCTTGTCGCAACCCTCACAAGCCCCCAGATTGATTTACCGTAATATTGTCCTAGAACAGCGCCGAATGTGATCTAATCTTTTTCTATATTGTTCTTTTCTGGTGGTTAAAAGCTAAATGAATTAAGCCGGTGTTCAGACAGGTGTCCATCACAATGCTAAGCCTTTCCTGCAGAGCTAAAAATCGTCTACAGCAGGTTTTCCAAGAAAACAGATTTTTAAATTACTGTACACAAAAAGAAATCATATGTATTAAAGTGAAGAATCTGTGCTTTGTCTATGCAGGGCAAAGCAACTGGTTAATTGTAAAGCGACCCGGTAGTTATTTAAAATAAAAAAGAACGCCAACCAAGATAGAGTAGTGATGTAGGGCAGCTGGCAGAAGGAACCACAGAGCACAGGTAGGGACCAGGCATCACACCAGGAGTGCAAGGATGCCTTTGTCCTGTGCTGAGCTCTCCTGGTATTAAAAATAGTGGAGTTTGTTGGTGGGGGCTGCAGAAAAGTTAGGTATTATTGCTGTTCTTTGCAGGCTCAGCTGTGTTCTCAACCCTTCGCAGGTATGCCTTCTGGGCTACACCTCTCCCCCCCTATGATCTCCATAACATAAGTGCAAGGTATACTGTAGTCCAACAGAGAAGAATTCGTAGAGGGCTGATAACACCAATTGGGATTACAGTGCAGTAGAGTTGTCAGCTCAAACAGGAAGTTAGCGTGCTGATTTCCATTGCTGGGAACTTGCTGCAAATGACCCAGCAATACCAGAATTTAGATCCAGTTGCTGGCTTGTTACTGTAATGACTGTAATTTCTGGTGAGCCTGCTAAGCTGTGCGCATGACTTTATCTTGTGAGTCATGCACTCATCCTGAGATATACAAAAAAAGAGGACTGTAGGAGGAGCCCCGCCTAGGTGAATGATGATGTCACATTGGGAGGATGCCTGTGTTTCACATGCACCGCCTGAGGCACAGGAAAGTGAGGTCGGGCATAGTCTGTATACCGTACAAAGAGAGAGGAGGACAGAGTGCTGGGAGAGGCAGCTATAAAGTGCAGAAGTACAATTTTCAAAAGTTTGTTGATTTCGGGCAGGATCAAGGGGTATTTCACTATACTTTCAGCATTTGTAGAGGGACAAAACATGTGGCACAGTCTCTTTAAGTGACATAGTCTCTTACTGTTGGTTTGTACCAATCAACATATACTTACGTTAACTTTGCCCCATGCAGAATCGAATCCTTTATAAGCTGCGTGTCGGAAAGGTGTCGTAGTTTACTCAGGGATGATGACATTATCTTCCTCATCAGGTGACGATGTTCAGGCCTGGCAATTGGTTGTTTAAACCCAAGCACTACATAATGGGATAAGGTCACATTTAACCTTGCACCAAGAAGCCTTGGGTTCTTACAACAGCCCTGACACAGCAACAGAGTGATGGAGGAGCAAAGTGAAAGTAAGTATAAATAGATTTGGGGGGAGAAGCTGGAAAGCGATTCTGTCCCTTTCCCTGAATAGACAGTCTCTTGAATGACTTCTGCCAGCAGATAGTTTTCAATGTAGTAATAAACACTTTTTAAAGGTGCCAATAAAGTAAATTTGATTTGGAGGTTCTCCACTCCAGGAAAATGTATATACTTGATGAACTATTTCTGATTCTGCATGCTTTTTGGTTAAAAGTTGGAAACACTGTCATTTAACAATTTAATTTCAGAGTCTATATTTTAGAAATCTGTCTAGAATTAATTTTCGCAACATAATATGTGCTATTGAAAATTTATAAAGGCAGAACATTTTAGTCACAGTTTATATGAAAAGCATTGCAGAGTGCGTAGACTAGGAGATGGAGATATATGCTTTTTACGTCTCTAATTTTTCTTTCTCCTCCATGCACATCAACTGCATTTAGCTACCATCTGTTCAGCTTACTTGTGTAATACTTTGGAGAGTAGTATACAATAAGCACTTATAAAATGGCTATTGGTAGACCTTTTACAACACCTGGAGGCCAGTACTTATTGCGTTTTAATGCTACTTACACAATAAAAATGGTCTTCACTAGTGTTTATGATGAACTGTAGTGTGCATTAGAGGTTATGTATTGACAGGCATGTAGCAGTGTCTAAGGTGGGTTCAATTTTCGTGGAGTCCTACATACATCTAGACTAGAGCAAAGCAGAGCTATATGGACAGCTGTGAAATCAGTGGGAGATGGAATAGGAACATGTATAATTTCCACAATGCAGTAAGGCAGTGAATAATTGTAACCTGTTGTAACCAATTTTCAGTTTACTAAGAAATTGATTCTAATTGTTTACTGTGGGTTACCACACAGTTTTCTATTTCAAGTCTGTTTGTATTTTAAGGGACATTTTAGTGAAATGCGTTTGATTGAATTTGAGGCGTCCCCAGCCTACCTGCTAAATGGCTTCTCTGCTTCCCATTCAGCTTCTGGATTTCCCACTGGTAAAAGCTGAATTGCAGGTGAACGAAATGGGAGATCCCCAAGAGCGGGGAAACCAAAGTGATCCAGACCTCAGAAATTCAAAATATTCCTATATACAGGTGAAACTCGAATAATTAGAATATCGTGCAAAAGTAATTGCAGTAAGTGCTGCAAAAGGGGCCCAAACCAAGTACTGAGTACATATGCATGCTTGTACTTTTCAGAGGTCCGATATTGTTCTATGTACAATCCTTGTTTTATTGATTGCATGTAATAATCTACTTTTTTGAGGTTGTGGATTTGGGGTTCTTGGGGTTTTCATTAGCTGTAAGCCATAATCATCACAATTATGACAAATCACGGCTTTAATTATCTTGCTTTGCATGTAATGAGTCTATCTCATATATTAGTTTCACCTTTTAAGTTGCATTAGTGAAATAAATGAACTTTGCACGATATTCTAATTATTCGAGTTTCACCTGTATTCCCATGGAGTGTGGAACCCAGAATATGCAGTAAAGAAAAAATATCCCCCAAAAGGATACACTACCTGGGAAAAATATAACACACCAACTAATATCTAATATCCCTTTGGGGGAAAATGTTTCTTTACTAAAAGCTGAATTGCAACCAGGTTTCCCCCCTACACAAAACTGTAGCCCCTCATCCCTCTCTAGCTAATCACAGTCGTTAAGAAGAAAAGGAAACCAAGTGACCTAAAGACTCCCCTGAATCCATGGCCACATCACACAGAGTCTTCTCTCTTCTGGACAACAGACTGGGTTCTTCTTCAGGTTCTCACATCAACCCTCCTGATGTGGGCACTTGCTAATGTCTCAATTTTCGGGATCCTCACAGGGTCATGAGGCCACAGAGACCATGTACTGATGTCACAACAAGGGGCGGCAGCAAGACCAATCGGCAACAGGTTCAGAGTGCAGTGGTGGATCACCAGTCTTCACTCCCGGAGAGGGGCCATGAAGGGTTAAAAATGTTGTTAGAGATTCTTTAAAACTCATAGAATTATGCTGAGACAAAGTAAGTAAAGATCAAGATTTGGGGAAATATTAATATTTGATAGATATGCCTAAACATTTATGATAATTGCAAACAAAATATTCAGATTCTGTCTGTGACTGGTTCTCTTAGAAATATTTGTAGTAATTGTTGCAATTACAAATGTTTAGGCATTTTCATGTTTATTTCTTTTGTTTGTATTGGTATGACAAAAAAAAGCCAAACCTGGCACATTCCACGCAAAACTCCAAAAATGGACTGGGCAAAATTATTGGCACCTTCTCCAAATTGCAAGAAATAATTACATTCCAAGTTTTTGTCGAAAAGCATGGACAATCTCGAGGTTACAAGTCCATCTCCAGACATCTTAATGTTTCTGTGTGCACTGTGCACAACATTGTTAAGAAGTTTAGAGCCAATGGCACTGTAGCTAATCTCCCTGGACGTGGATGAAAGAGAACAATTGATAAAAAAAGGACTGTTCGAATGGTGGATAAAGACCCTCAAACAACTTCCAGACAAATTCAAGCTGACCTTCAGGCACAGGGTACAACTGTGTCATCTCACACTATACGTCGCCATCTGAATGAAAAGGGACGCTATGGTAGGAGACCCAGGAGAACCCCACTGCTGACACAGAAACATAAAAAAGCCAGTTTGGAGTTTGCCAAAACTTACCTGAGGAAGCAAAATCCTTCTGGGAGAATGTGCTGTTGACAGATGAAACAAAATTACAGCTTTTTGGTAAAGTCCATCATTCTACTGTTTTCCGAAAAAGAAATTAGGCCTTTAAAGAAAAAAATACAGTCCCTCCAGTCAAAAATTCCTGTAGAAAGGTGTAAGAAACTAATTGATAGTTACAAGAAGCAATTGATTCCAGTTATTTTTTCCAAGGGCTGTACTACAAAATATTAATTGAGGGTGCCAATATTTTTGTCCAGTCCATTTTTGGAGTTTTAGGTGGAATGTTTCAGGTTTGGCTTTTTTTTTCCTCAACTTTTTTGAGAATGACTAAACATTTGTAATTGCAACACATTTGCAACAAAATGGTGCATTATCTGACAGGAATGCAGGGGTGCCAATATTTTTGGCCATGACTGTATGTGTGTATGGTGGTGAAGCAAGGCCTGGAGGCCTCAGGTAGGGTGGGGTATTTAACACACAGCTAGACTTCCACCTTAATGTCCAATCAAACTCTACCTGTCATTTGGCCAAACTATATACAGATCCAAAGAATAGGGCAATCCTGCTTATAAAATATTGAATGATCCCTATGAAATTAGACTCTTGCCACACCTTCCATCCTTAATGCTGGTGCCAGAATTATTCACCTTACTAACTTCTTGGTGGTTGCTGCTTCGCTCTTCCAATCCCTCCACTGGTTTCCGATCACCCAATGAATAAAAATAAAAAAATGCTAACAACAACAACATACAAAGCCATCCACATCTCTGCCCCGAGCTACATCACTAACCCCATTTCAAAATATCTCCCAAACCATCTTGCTCCTCCCAAAACCTCCTGCTCTTTAGTCCCCTCGTTACCTCCTCCCATGCTCGTCTCCGGGACTTGTCCAGAGCTTCTCCCATCCTCTGAAACTCCCTACCCCAATCTGTCTGGCTATCTTTTACTCTGCCCTCCTTTAGACAATCCTTAAAAACTCACTTTTTGTATCACTTGCCCTTGCCTTTTAGATTGTAAGCTCTTATGAGACGGGCCCTTCTACCAAGTGTTGTAGCTGTGCTGCACAAACTGTTGGCGCTATATAAATCCTGTACAATAATAATATAATAAATATGTTCAGGGAAGCCTATCCTGCCTCCTCCTAAAAACTTTACTTTGACTTTCCCCATCCCCTTATTCCTCACAACTAAAGACGTTTGTACCACTTGCCCTCCCTTTACATTGTAAGCTGTTAGGGGCAGGGCCCTCTTACTTCTCCCGTATTGAATTGTAATCTCCCCCCCCCCCCAG
>NW_017306855.1:180063-194055 GCF_000935625.1 Nanorana parkeri | reverse complement strand
GGGCCCTCCTACCCAATAGTATTGTATCTGTATTGTCGCCCTTTATATTGTAAAGTGCTGCGCAAACTGTTGGCGCTATATCAATCCTATACAATAATAATATTAGTAACATAATACATTTCTTCAATGAAGCCTATCCTGACTCCTCCTAAAAAACGTGCTTCTACTTTCTCCATCAACCTATTTCTAACTAAGCTACAACTAAGCCTATTGTATCACATGCCTCTCCCTTTAAATTGTAAGCTCTTAGGAGCAGGGCCCTTCTAACTGACCCATATTGAACTGTAAGCTCTTAGGAGCAGGGCCCTCCTAACTCTTCTGTATTGAACTGTACGCTCTTACGACCTGTGCCTCCTAACTCTCCCGTATTGAATTGTATTGTAACTGTGCTGTCTCCTTTCATTTTGTAAAGCTCTGCACATACTGGTGGGGCAATATAAAACCTGTATAATAATAACAATTGAATAATGTCTCAAACCAACTGTAATAAAAGCAAATAAGAACGCCAACCTTTCTCCTTTATTGCCAAACAATATTAAAATGAATATTACAGAATTTAAAAGAAGACAAAGGCTGCTTTTGTAGCCCTGCAATTTAATGACTGCCCACCGCTGCCCTGGAGCTAAACAGGGAACCATGAGGCTAGCTATCAGTTGAGGTGAATAATACACATGGCTATATTCTGACAAATACAGTATATTCAATTCTTACAGACATAACACGGTGCAAAATAAGCAATACTTGGTCTAAATGCAAACTTAAATATTAAAGTTTTATATCAGGGGAGAAACAAGCCCATTCCATGCATTTCCCCAAATGGGAGCAAACATCTTTCCGGGCAGAACCGGTCGTTGGTTTACCATGTGTACCAAACACTTTCGCTGTAATCTGTCACTCGAATGAGATTTTATTACATGCAGAGGAATACAATTAATCTTATAGATTTACAACGCTTGCAAAAAAAACAGACAATTGCATGAAGAAAGGATGCAAAAAGACAGATGGTGAATCGGTTCCGAAACATGGAAATTATTAGAGAGAGACATCACATCATGTGACAAAGCAGTGTCAGCGAGAGACGGAAGGAATTGTTTTAGAGTGCAAGTGATGTTGCAAAAATACAACGGCGTGACAGGCTCCAAGATAAAGTGCGATATTAGACCGAATAAGAGAGATGGGAAGGAGAAAGAGAGACAAATACAGTAATTACACAGCCACAGACTGCTGGTGATGATGGAGGGAGAGCAAAGCGGAAAGTGAAGTAAAAATGAGCATTGAGGGGAAAAAAATAAATATCGGGAGAACGAAGAAAGGATAGATGAAGAGGAGGGGGCTACGTGGGGATATATATTGCCTTGTTCATTGTGCTGTGATTTCCAAGAGAGGTCAAAGCAGCGGCCAGCCAGTGAATCTCTTGCTCTGTTCGCCGCGGCCCTGAGAGACCTGTATAGCGAGGTAAAAGCATCTATTATTTAGAGCCGGCCTTAGGTTTCCAAATGGATTCTTCACTTTAATAAACCCGAGAGTGGGTCCTCGGTCTCCTGCAATCATGAAGCCACTTAACCCCTTCCCTGCCGGAAAGTCCACCCGCCTGCTCTGGAACATTTTGTGTTCACCCCAACATGCCTGCAGAGCAACAGGTGTTTTTGCTTCTTAGAGCAAAGAGCGGATGGAGATCAGGCGATCTCCATTAACGGTTGAGCGCCACAAAGACCTATTTAGCTTTCTGGTGCTTAACCAATTTGCTTTTTAGGTCCTGGTGACATGTCTGTCCATATAGAGTCTAGGTCCAGGCCTTGCCCAAATTTGCCCCCAAACCTGTATTCCCCTTCTAGAGCATGTCCCAGTAATATTTATTTCCTTTTATCTTGTTCCTGTAGCATGGAACAGCTTTTATTGCTTCCTTTGACTTCATCGCCAGGCAAAAATCAAACTCCCTACCACCAACCCCACCCCTTTTCACCCATCTTTTTTTTCCACTTAGCCTGTTTTACTCACCTAAGTCCACTGTGTGCATCCCTTTCCATGTCAATGTGCCCATGTCAGTTGGTCCCAGATGGTCCCCTTTTGCTGACCAAACTCCTCTTCTAGGTCTTGAGAGGCCCCACTGCTGGGGAGCCTATCGGAAGTATTCACTTCACATGGGCAGTGTAGATAGCCGTTTGACTGGATTTGGGCTTTCAAGGAAAGTCTAAGGGTGGAAAATGTGAAAAAGTGAGACAGAAGGATACTGATGTGGAAGAATACCTGATCATGTAAAATATGACTACTTTAGAGCTAGTATGAGCAAATAGATCTGCAAATCAGACACTACTCTTCCCTAAGAGTAATGCAAATGTTCAGAATATGTGAATGCAAACATTTGCATTGTGTGGAGCTGCCATTCTCAACCAGGGTTTAATGAATCCCTGGGTTCCTTCAGAGATTGCTAGGAGTTCCTTGAGCTGTGGCTGACTGACCTTCCAATTAAAAGGTGCCTTCATAATTCCAGGGCCATGCTATGTGGGAAAACCAGAAGCATGACCCAGTTATCTTTTAGGTTGTCTGTAAGGGTGGCATTTTGACCACCATTAAAAGGAGGGCATTCTTCCTACTGACCACTAATGTAAGGGGCATTTTCCCTATTGACCCCCAAAAGAATTTGTTTAGTAAGGGTTCTATGTGACCTGAAAAATATTTTAGAGGGTACTCTGGGGTAAAACAGCTTTGGAGGATCATTCTTTAACAAGTCTAGTCAATCAGGAATCTGCTAGTTTCTTAGTGAAGAGGGAACATCAGCATGTATACATTAAGAGATTCAGAAATATGATTTGCACATCATTTCCTGATTTACATATTCATTCGTCTCGTTTTCAGCGATGGGAAGAGAAAGAAGGAAAAGTACATATGATTTGGTGATGTGTTCAGTAACAAATAAATCACACCTTATTGTCCACTTGACAATAACTCGACCTGTATCGGTCATAAACATAATTGAGATCTGGGCAATAAAGGATGCATCATAAAGTATGTAATAGAATAATCTCAGATATAATGTATTAATACTAATTGTACATATGAAATGGAGTCACAGAGAAACTCAAAAGAAAATTTAATTAAAAGATAAATAATGTTGGGCCACCTCCCCTCTATACTGTATATAAATATCCCTTCACATTCTTCTTAATATTATGCAAATATGTTCAAGTTGCTTGTGTCTTTGTCCATGAACAAACATCAATTAAGGTGTCAGTAGGATCCTTGCATTAATAACAATGCACTTTTAATATATGTAAAGTCACTTCACTGGCTAAAATTGTGATAAGATGCAAATTAATTTTCCTATACAGTTTAAACTAAAGACATTTGCATGGCATAAATATGACATTTTAATAGTCCATGAGGCATTAAATGCTTATATCTGTGTATGCACAAAGTATGGCATGTTAATGTTGTGCAAAATGCAAAGTTCAAGAACATATGTATCCATAAATATGAAGCAGGCACTGTGCATTTGAGTACAATAAGCATAACAGACTGCAATGGTGCCCAATGGCTCAGAAGGCAGAATGCAGTTTGACTACAAAGGAATTTATCTAAGCAACAAGACCGTTAAGGAAATTTTTTTCAATGCCCATCCAAAAATTATATTTTATTTATAAGTGAAGCCTGGTTGGCCCAGCTTCTTCTATGGGCCCACTAGGACCCATTCACATTTTAGTGATCTATTGTGGTGCATTAACATGCGTTATGACACACATTAACATGTGCTGCATTAAAGCAGCCTACTCATTATGAATGGGCTGCCAATGCACCACAACAGATAAAAAAAACGCACATTATCCATTAGTGACAAATATTCACATGGGCAAGTGATGTGGTGGCCAATTCGGTGACAATATCGCTCCTCCAGACTAGCAGTGTGGTAAGTGAGGCAGTGAGTCATTGATCGCTAAGTCACTTCCTTGTGGTTTCATTCAAGTAAACAAAGAGGTCACTTGACCACTGTCTACTGCTGGCGCTAGGGGGAGCCCAGCATAGGACAAATGAGTCCTCTGCTATGGACTTGGGGAGACTGTGTCTGATTGGACACAGAGTTCTCACAAAAGTTTGGCGGCCATCTTACCAGATAGGGACAGACACCTACTTGTTAGGCATAGATAGGCCAGAGTGAAGAAGTGTAATTTTTGTAACTGTTCCTTATAGCTGAGGTCCTTGAGCCCCCTTATTAATTTTATTGCCCTTTACTGAACTCTCCCTAGTGCAAGGACATTATTTCTGTGGATTGGTGACCAAAAACTAAACTTCATATTCAAGATGAGGGCAAAGTAGTGTTTTATAAAGGGGGGCAGTTATAGATGTATCTCTATAGGTTGAACTCAATGGCCATGTGTATTTTTTCAACCTGTGTATAGTAACTATGTATCTCTTGAGATATACCTGTGTTATAACATGAGAGTATTCAACTTGATTTGTTAACTGCAGCTCCGCATTGCATGCTATTGCTAAGTCTATGTTCTACAAGACCCCCAAATCTTTTTCCACCACCAATTCTCCCAGAGCAGCCCCTACTTATGAGTATTTTGCTTGTCTAATTTTAGCACCCAAGTCCATAACTTTACATTTTTTAGTAATGAAGCTCACATAGCTGCCCATTCGCCTGTTTTTCCTGATCTTTTGGGGGGTTTTCCCGCAGGCTCAGTAGGTTGATTGCTTCTGCCTGTTACTGCGAAGAAGGTCCCAGTGATCAGAGTGGGAAGGTCAACCACTGAGTTTTGACTTTTTATCCAACCCAACCCCAAGGAGATTGTTTAGCATTATAGTTTGGATGATGATAAATATTTGGGAACCTTTCCACAGTCTTCCCTCTCTTCCTGGGCTCTTCACTTGGGCCTTGCCTCTGCCTGTGTAATGTGGATTGCTGGAGAAAGCTTTCCTGGGAATGATCTTCTTGCTGAAGAGTGTCACAGAGGAGCTGGAGTGAGGCTGCCATCTAGATAGTGTAACAAGGAGCCATTGCTGACAGATCAAGGTATCTGTGACTGCTTTCAGAGCATCAAGAACCAGATTTAGTAGAGAGAGATTTACTACAATTTAAAATGATATTAAACTCAAAACGTTTTTAAGCTTTTTCAAATGCTGATTAAATCACTTACAATGGATACTGCTCCTTGATGTTTAAAAGTTTTAGTTTCCTGCAGATTCAGCATGTTCCTGTAGCCTTGGCTGGCATCCCCTTTAATCAGTAGGAGCAGCAGAACTCAGTGCATCATCATTGCGGCTGGGCCGCAGGACTTCAGCCCTTTTGCTCCCTCAGCTCTGGATTAACACCCAGCCAGAAACTGCAGTCCTTCCCCATAGTGACACAACAAGAGACGGGGGAAAGGGGAGAGAGCCACGGTGCTAAGGGCAGGGGAAATTCTACAGGAAGAGAGCTACCAGGGACCCAAGGTGGGGAATGTGGACTGGCAATCAGTCCAGAGAGCTGGGAGCATAGTAACATAGTATCTGTATGATACACAGAGTGATGTATATCTGTATTACACAGTGGTGTGTATCTAGTAAAATTAATCAATTAATTAATTAAAAAAGCTGACCGACAAATGAAGGTTATGTGCAAGCGAGGATAACTAGGGGTGCTGCCCCACTTCAGCCTGGGAAGCTGCAACACTAAGGAGAAAAACAAAAGAGGAGGGCGCCCACCCTAGTGTAGATGGTTTTTTAATGATAAAAGCTGATGTACAGGATATAATCATACTCACAAAGGTGAATCAGTAAAAGCATAAAAGGCAAGCCTGGATGACATCTAAAAACGGCTGCCAGACACCTGTGTAACAGCACAGGACTCCTTCGATTATGCGTTTCCGGGGCCACGCCCCCTTCATCAGAACATGACCTCAGCCTCACTCTTACAGCATTATATGTAGACGTACAATGTTACAGGACCAATGAGTGGCGCTGTATGGTGTAAGGTGGTTGTCATGGCTGTAATGCAGCAATTAATTGCGGCAACACCTCTAAAGGTGGTAGGGTGCCGATAAGCCAATCAGCGGCCTCACAGGGACGACCAGCCCCTAATCTTTCTCACACTGTGCCAGCCGGCCAATCATTAATTTATGGTATTCTCTGCCCCTGTGGGAAACTATATGTAGGATGCACCTCAAGAACCTTGAGAACCAGATTCGGGGAACACAAAAGGAAAATTCTGAAAAAGGCAGACGACCACTCTGTCCCCACACAGCTTTTATCATTAAAAAACCATCTACACTAGGGTGGGCACCCTTCTCTTTTGTTTTTCTCCTTAGTGGTGTGTATCTGTATTATACAGAGCGGTGTGTATCTGTATTATACAGAGCGATGTGTATCTGTATTATACAGAGCGGTGTGTATCTCTATTTCGCACCTAAACCTACAGATATGAATAGGAACTTATTGTGAGTGTATATTAGTGTCTGTAGTACCAAACCGGATATAGTTATATTTTCTTTTAAAGTAGGAAATTTGGCAAGCGGCCCCCAAGAGAGAAAAAAATGTGTCAAGTGGCCCCTGAGACGGAAGAGGCGGGGGGCGAAGACGGAGCTCCAGTCGGGCGGCGAAGATGACAAGGAGGCCGTGTCGGGCGCCAAGGATGAGGAGGACGTGTTCCAAAAAGGTCAGGCCGTGCAAAGTAAGAGGACTGTGCTGGCAAAGCCCAACACAGATCCTGCACAACACCCCTGAGATGCTGCAGGATCTGTGGAGGGCTTTGTCGGGTCTCAGGGGGCTTTGCAGGATCTGTGGGGGGGGCTTTGCCGGGTCTCAGGGGGGATTTGCAGGATTCATAGGGGCTCTGTGAGTGGTGTGTATCTGTATTATACAGAGCGGTGTGTATCTGTATTATACAGAGTGGTGTGTATCTGTATTATATACAGAGTGGTGTGTATCTGTATTATATACAGAGTGGTGTGTATATCTGTATTATACAGAGTGGTGTGTATCGGTATTACACAGAGCGGTGTGTATCTGTATTATACAGAGCGGTGTGTATCTGTATTATACAGAGTGGTGTGTATCTGTATTATACAGAGCGGTGTGTATCTGTATTATACAGAGTGGTGTGTATCTGTATTGTACAGAGTGGTGTGTATCTATATTATACAGAGTGGTGTGTATCTGTATTATACAGAGTGGTGTGCATCTGTATTATATACAGAGTGGTGTGTATCTGCATTATATACAGAGCGGTGTGTATCTGTATTATATAGAGCGGTGTGTATCTGTATTATACAGAGAGGTGTGCATCTGTATTATACAGAGTGGTGTGTATCTGTATTATACAGTGCGGTGTGTATCTGTATTATACAGAGTGGTGTGTATCTGTAATATACAGAGTGGTGTGTATCTGTATTATACAGAGTGCTGTGTATCTGTATTATACAGAGCGGTGTGTATCTGTATTATAGAGAGCGGTGTGTATCTGTATTATACAGAGTGGTGTGTATCGGTATTATACAGAGTGGTGTGTATCTGTATTATACAGAGTGGTGTGTATCGGTATTATACAGAGTGGTGTGTATCTGTATTGTACAGAATGGTGTGTATCTGTATTACACAGAGTGGTGTGTATCTGTATTATACAGAGCGGTGTGTATCTGTATTATAGAGAGCGGTGTGTATCTGTATTATACAGAGTGGTGTGTATCGGTATTATACAGAGTGGTGTGTATCTGTATTATACAGAGTGGTGTGTATCGGTATTATACAGAGTGGTGTGTATCTGTATTGTACAGAATGGTGTGTATCTGTATTACACAGAGTGGTGTGTATCTGTATTATACAAAGTGGTGTGTCTGTATATAAAACACAATATACAGTACAGTGCGTATTTCATACATGAAAATGAATGAAGATGATTCACTCCGATATTTCAGCTTCCAAAGCTTCTAAAATTGTTCCTAATATATTCTGCAGGTCTGAAATGCCCCCTACTGTTAGCAATCATTAATACAACATTACTTCCCCCTCATATCTTTGGCAGGTGATAGGACTCCTGGGATTAGAGGAAGAGGATTTCAGTTGAGGAATGGTCACTGCCCTGTCTTTTTAAGCTTAGCCTTGTATAATACATCATGGAAATGTCTGAGTCAGGACCTGTGCTAGAGAGATAAAGGCCAATGGACAGCCGACTAAGGTGAATGAGAAAAAAACTCCTATATGCTCTGGGTCCTGATGTTCCACACTTGTTGTATCGCCTGCACTGTTTTACTGCTGTCACCTTACCTAAATTTTCCAGCCCTGTCTAGAACTCGACCCCTTTGGTGATCATTTCCCGCATTTTGATAAGCTCGGCACCATCTATCCTACTTATGTCCACACAAGTATGGAATAATTTCCATATAACAGACGATCAAGAAAGTTCATCAAATCCCAATGGTGAAAATCTTGTTCCTTCTTGCTAAAATGGAATCTATGGTGTGCACACATCTGTTAAAGTGCATGTGAACCCTAGGGCCTTGTTCACATGGGTGGCCCGAGGGGTGGTAAAAACAGGTGGTTGATCCGTGTTTTTACCACCACCACCCTTCCGCGACTGCCCACCTAAAACTTAATACAGCAGCTGTCTATCTTTTTTTTAGTTTTCTTAAGTAAATATTTTTCATGAATTTGAGACAAAGTTTCTTACCTGGAGATCCTGCCAGTAATAGGACTTCCTGTTGCAGGTTGACAACACTAAACTACTGCTTTGCAATTAGCAATTGGACCAGATAGGCAGTACAATGACCAATTGAAGGAGGGCACAAAGCAGGATGACAATGCTAAGCTACTGCATCATAATTAGCAGAAGCATTGTCAGTCTGCCATGCATGGTCCTTCTGTTGGCCATTTGGCTGCCTATCTGATGTACCAGATAGGCAGCACAATGGCCAATTGAAGGAGTGCCTTTTGGCTAAGATCAAGTGTAGTATTTGTTCTTATCAGTGTTCAGAAGGCGAAATCTGCCGTTTTTCCGGCCATATGGTAGGAATGACTGGCTGCAGAGTACTCTGCCTGAGATGATGGGGGTCCCAAAGGTTTCTGGTCGTAGGAAAGGAAACTGAATGGAGCGTTCACCCACGTAACAGTTGGGTTTGGGAGTACTTCCCTACTGTCCAGGATTTGGCAGGTCCCAGTGCCTCCTGATTTAAATGGGTCTACCTGGTCTGGCCATGGGCTATGAAGGCAGGGAGCCCGTGGTGTCTAGTCCCTACCGAGGAGTGGCATCCTGGGTGTGCCCAAATAGCACTATGGGGTTGGGACCCCACTGTGTGAAATGGCACTCAAGCCACATCACTACAGCTTTTTCTGCACTACGCTTCTTGGGCTAGGCCTTTTGGCTAAGACCAGAGATATAAAAGGCCTTTGTCTAGCACATTGACACTCATTTATATTTCTTCACTTGTTTTGTGCACTTTTACTTTTTATATGTGTGCTTTTTCACTCTGCAGGAGGGAGTGTGTGGGTCGTTGGGCATACCCTGTCCCTGAAGTCTAGTGGGAGGATGTGTGGCCATTAGGTGCTTTCCTCTTCTGAATTGGGGGTCTCTCTTGGGGAAAGACCCCAACCCAGTACTCGGTGGTTGGCTTTGGCTTACCATGAGGAAAGGGTACACCTGGATTCGGCCTCACTCCTGTGGCGGTCAGGGTAGGGCCCTGTCTTTTTGGGAGATGGACCAGTTGACACACCCTAGTGCACTTTTTTTCAGGTGTTCACATACACCTTTTTGTTCACTATGGTGTTTAGTTTGTGCACACGCACTGCAGGCTTATATCATGTACAGCTATTGACTTCTTGGGGGATCTGTACAGAGCACATGTGGCTCCCCCATGTCGGAAATATACCAGGATTTACATTATAAGGCCAGTGGCTGTACGTAGGTATATGCCAGACTTGCAGAACACATGCATGTGTACAGGTGCACAACCTCAAATACAGACAATCTTCATTCTGGGTTGTGTGCCTGTACGCATGTGCTTGTTTATCCACGTCCAGTGTATACCCACGTACAGCCATTTACTTCTATAGGGGGCTGTATGCAGGGCCATCCCTATAGTGAGGCATCCTAAGACTGTTCCCTTAGGAATCATCTCGGGGTCACACAGGGGGTCGGCAAGAAATGTTTGCAGTGTGCCTGCTCCCCCTTTCTGGCCAGAGCGTCTCAGGTTTTTAAGAGCCAGGCAAGGACATGTGTAAGGGTCATACACATCTCCCCACCCAGCTCCTAGCAAACTGGGATGCTCTGGCTGGCGTGCTGACCCCCCCCCTTCCTATTAGTGTGCACCACGAGGACTCACCCCCTAGACTAGGGACGCCCCTGGCTATACGCAGCACCTGTGGCCTCCCGGTGGCAGAAATATTTACATTCTACGGTCACTGGCGGACAAGTGCAAGAGCCCTTAAGGTGTCTGTGCCAAAGATTCCACATTAAGTGATCAATTTCCTCTGGGCAGTGGACTGTTGCACGTATGATCTTTATAAGGCAGCTGTCTTGCCATCACACAGAGGTCATAAAAAGTTCAGACATGGGTCAAACCCTGTAGAGAAACAAGTGTAGAACCATAAAAAGATAATCTCACTGTTCATTTTAATACAACTAAAAAGCTGGGGGACAATAAGGGGTTGCTTTATAACCCCTATATTACCACCAGTAGATGGAACTGAGGAGCATAAAATCCTATGCTCATCATCGCCATCTAGTGGTTATAGTACAGTTCTATACGCTGGATGGATACCTTTCGCATGGTACTACCGCCACTAGATGGTACTGAGGAGCATATTAATTTCTACGCTCTTCAGTGCCCTCTAGTGTTGGTAATACAGGGGTTATAAATCAACCCTTTAGTGTCCTCCAGCTTTTTTTGTCGTATTAAACAGAACAGTGAGTCATTTGAGGGTCTTATAATTGTTTCTCTAGGGGGCTTAACTCTATCTCCTGGCTCATGTCTGAACTTTGCATGACCTCTGCGTGATGACGACACAGCTGCCTTATACAGAACATACATGTAACAATCCGGAGGAAATTGAGCGATTAATGTTAAATCTTGAACACAGACTTTTTTTGGTTATAAATCAACCCCTTACAAGAATTCGCCATCGTCCAAAAAAAAGTATTTTAAATAACAACAAATTCTGATGTTGGAATTCTTTCAGAATATTTGGAAGAGAAAAGTCCAGGTATATCAGTTCCTAATTTGTTAAATCTATGTCATAAAGAGTTTCCTCTTTAGTATAAACGTCGGACACCCCGGTCCGCACGCACCAGGAGCAGCACACCAGCATTGAAACCAATCCAACCCCACATTATATGATACTCCTCTGCAATTGTAGGGCTTTGGCCATGTCTCTACTTTATGCCGCTCTAGATATATTCTCTTATTTATCATATAGTGGTCTTTTAAATACTGTTTCCATAGTCTGTATTGTGAAAAATCAGAATAAAAAACTATGGTTAAAAAAAAAACCAATACAACCCCCCCGTAAGAGCGCTCACCAACTGGACCTGTCCTTCACAACTTTTGTTAGATCCATGTCATTCCTTCTTGGAAATGATGATCCTTCCAATATATCTGTGTAGATCTTCTCTCTTCATTTAGACTCCATTCATTGTCTTTTGGCTCACACTCCCTGCCGTCGCCGTCCTTCCCCTAGCAGGCCTGTAACAGGAGCCGCTGGAATGCATCGTGCCACAGCACTTGTCCCTGTGATGTGTGTTCATGTCTGGGGGCAGATTGTAACAAGATGTGATCATTTGCCCCGCACGCCGCTGCGGAGGGAATATTTGTGTGAAGTGGCAGAAGAGATTTTAAATGCTTGTGAAGTTCCCCAAGCCAGAGACATATCTAAACAGATGAATATATTAGGATTAATTAATTAAGAACTTCAGCTCAGATCTCTGATGTTGGTTAGTATGTAAATACTCTGCGGTGGCGGCAGACTAGTATATCGTATACTCAGGCCTGGGGACTGCGGAGGAAGAAGAGAGGTTAAAATGCCCCCTTTGTGTGTCCTAAGCATAATTGGTTAGATATCAAGGTGAGGAGGAGGGTGGAAGAGAACAACAGAGGACACTGCGTCAGTGTCCTGCATTACAACAATAGTGATTCATCGTATGCTAGCTGTGTGCATCTCTCAGGAGATATGAACTCAGGAAGAAGGTCAGTTTTTATGCATCTGTAATATATATTCAGGTGAAATTCTGTTAAATGTCATTGTATAAAGATCGAAGGAACAACCTCGAGAACTCTTGGCAAATGTAATGCATGTGCCAATTATAAGGTCCTCTTAAACTGGCCACGCACTGGTTGAACTTTGACTGAGTTCTGCTGACTCGGCGACAATTCAACCAGTGTATGGCCCATCATGATGACCCCCGGTCAAAATAAAGTAAATTTTTCAATTAACTTTTGTCTGTTGAGCTGGGTAAAAAAAAATCTCAGCCGAACAGTGACTGAAGCCAATCAGAAGAGCTCTGTATAAATCAAAAACTTACCCTTGCAGTGGGGCTACGAGAACACTGTTTTGTCTAGGGGGCTCAGATAAATTTGTGTAACTTACCTGATCCTCCCATGGAGGTCAGCAATCACATTCCTCCCCCTCCGCTCCACCTATGGAGTCCAGTCAATGGAGCCGCATAAGATGACGTCAGCGTTTTTTATAAGGCCAGAGCCCAGTGGAAAAGAGGCTGTCGGGTCCCGTCTAGTAGTCCAAGGGGAACCAGCGGGACAGAGAATCAGGTGAGTAAAACAGTTTATTTTGAGTCCCTCTAGACAAAATGAGCACTTAACACTTGTAGTGCAGGGAAGTAGTGAATTTTTGTTTGCCTGGAGTTCTTCTTCAACAATAACCCTCACCAATCTAAACTGAAAGTAGATGTAAACCCTAACTGGATGACAATTAGTTTGCTAAAGCACTCTCTACCATTAACAAATGTAATTTTTATTTTATCAATTAAAATTAAAAAATATATAATTTCCATTAGGAATGCACCGATATATCGGCTGCCGAAACATATCGGCCGAAAATTGAACTTTTGGCTAAATGCCAAAAGTGTCATTTTTTCTGCCAATATAGCAGTACATCCATTCTTTCTTTCCTCCTCGCTGGGCGCTGCTCTGTGTCCCAGTGGGCAGGAGAGAAACTGTCACAGGTGGCTGAGCGCTGCGGGAGGAGAGCACTGTGAGCTGCCGGTGTCTCTTCTCCCCGCACTGCTCAGCCTCCTGTTACAGATCGGCAGAGCGTTGTGTGGGCAGAGACAGCCAGCGCTGTCACAGGAGGCTGAGCTCTCCTCCCGCACCTCTCGCTCAACCTCCTGTGACAGCCGATTCAGAATGGAGAGCGGTACAAGCAGTCAGTGATCAGTGATCGCTGAGTGTTTGTAAATAATTGAGGACAGAGTATGTTTACTATAACTTAAATTATGAATGAATGGGAAGTGATCTACATCACCTCCTGTTCATTCATGATTGTGGTTATAGTAAACACACTCTTTCCTCTTGTTATCAATGAACAGGAACACTCAGTATGGAGGATTCCTGTCCATTTATAACAGGGGCTGCAGAAAAAGAGATTGAGGATTCTATGTTCTCAATCTCTTTTTCCATTTTAAAAGGGAAATATCAGGGGTCTGTTGAGATCCCCAATATTTCCCCAAATCCCCTAAAAGTAAAGTAAAAAATTAAAATATTTAATAAAAATACAATATAAAAAAAATTTAAACATTTATTAAAAATAAAATATTTTAAAAAATTTGAAAAAGTTAGAAAAAAAACATTTTCGGTTTTGGTCTGACATTTTTTTTCATTACGGTTTCGTTTCAGTTTTAAATTTTTTATTTTGGTGCACCTCTAATTTCCATCAATTTTTCTAGTTTGTTGTCTGGAGTGTCACTACAAATATCTAATCTACACTGTTAAACACAGCAGTGACACTGTCTAACACTAATATAATCAGGGATGTCCCTAGATGTGGGGGGGTTGCTCTTGATGCTTGGTTCTGGGG
>NW_017306855.1:168667-180014 GCF_000935625.1 Nanorana parkeri | reverse complement strand
GTGCTCAGTACCTGGCTTCGGCTTTGACCGGCATCCCACCCAGGTCACTGACATCTCTGATTGCCAGGAGCTGGGCGGTATGCCAACCAGAGCATCCCGTTCAGTTCCTTGCAACCGGCAATGTCAAAGAGCTGGGTGGAATGCTGGTCAGAGCGTCACAGGTTGCCAAGAGCTCTTAGCGACCTGGGACGCTCTTACCAGAAAGGGGGTGGCAGGCAGACCTGCCTATATCAAGTAAAAGTCCATGAACCCATTGCACTTCTGACTGCTTAATCCAAATAATAGTCGGTGGGTGCAGCAGTGATCGACGGATGGCAACCGTCATATACACAAGCAGAAATGGGACACTGGCACTCCAAATGCAGATCAGATGCATCTATTTAGTGACGTAGATGCAGCATATTACACAAGTGCAACGTTTCGGGTCCCCCTTTCCCAGTGAGAATATGTGTCATCATCAATAGACTCATTTGATCTGCATTTGGGTTCTGTGTGTCCCATTTCTACTTAGACAGACCTGCCTCCCCCTCCACGTGACCCAAAGACATTCCGTATCAAGAAAGTTCATCAAATCCCAATGGTGAAAATCTTGTTCCTTCTTGCTAAAATGGAATCTATGGTGTGCACACATCTGTTAAAGTGCATGTGAACCCTAGGGCCTTGTTCACATGGGTGGCCCGAGGGGTGGTAAAAACAGGTGGTTGATCCGTGTTTTTACCACCACCACCCTTCCGCGACTGCCCACCTAAAACTTAATACAGCAGCTGTCTATCTTTTTTTTAGTTTTCTTAAGTAAATATTTTTCATGAATTTGAGACAAAGTTTCTTACCTGGAGATCCTGCCAGTAATAGGACTTCCTGTTGCAGGTTGACAACACTAAACTACTGCTTTGCAATTAGCAATTGGACCAGATAGGCAGTACAATGACCAATTGAAGGAGGGCACAAAGCAGGATGACAATGCTAAGCTACTGCATCATAATTAGCAGAAGCATTGTCAGTCTGCCATGCATGGTCCTTCTGTTGGCCATTTGGCTGCCTATCTGATGTACCAGATAGGCAGCACAATGGCCAATTGAAGGAGTGCCTTTTGGCTAAGATCAAGTGTAGTATTTGTTCTTATCAGTGTTCAGAAGGCGAAATCTGCCGTTTTTCCGGCCATATGGTAGGAATGACTGGCTGCAGAGTACTCTGCCTGAGATGATGGGGGTCCCAAAGGTTTCTGGTCGTAGGAAAGGAAACTGAATGGAGCGTTCACCCACGTAACAGTTGGGTTTGGGAGTACTTCCCTACTGTCCAGGATTTGGCAGGTCCCAGTGCCTCCTGATTTAAATGGGTCTACCTGGTCTGGCCATGGGCTATGAAGGCAGGGAGCCCGTGGTGTCTAGTCCCTACCGAGGAGTGGCATCCTGGGTGTGCCCAAATAGCACTATGGGGTTGGGACCCCACTGTGTGAAATGGCACTCAAGCCACATCACTACAGCTTTTTCTGCACTACGCTTCTTGGGCTAGGCCTTTTGGCTAAGACCAGAGATATAAAAGGCCTTTGTCTAGCACATTGACACTCATTTATATTTCTTCACTTGTTTTGTGCACTTTTACTTTTTATATGTGTGCTTTTTCACTCTGCAGGAGGGAGTGTGTGGGTCGTTGGGCATACCCTGTCCCTGAAGTCTAGTGGGAGGATGTGTGGCCATTAGGTGCTTTCCTCTTCTGAATTGGGGGTCTCTCTTGGGGAAAGACCCCAACCCAGTACTCGGTGGTTGGCTTTGGCTTACCATGAGGAAAGGGTACACCTGGATTCGGCCTCACTCCTGTGGCGGTCAGGGTAGGGCCCTGTCTTTTTGGGAGATGGACCAGTTGACACACCCTAGTGCACTTTTTTTCAGGTGTTCACATACACCTTTTTGTTCACTATGGTGTTTAGTTTGTGCACACGCACTGCAGGCTTATATCATGTACAGCTATTGACTTCTTGGGGGATCTGTACAGAGCACATGTGGCTCCCCCATGTCGGAAATATACCAGGATTTACATTATAAGGCCAGTGGCTGTACGTAGGTATATGCCAGACTTGCAGAACACATGCATGTGTACAGGTGCACAACCTCAAATACAGACAATCTTCATTCTGGGTTGTGTGCCTGTACGCATGTGCTTGTTTATCCACGTCCAGTGTATACCCACGTACAGCCATTTACTTCTATAGGGGGCTGTATGCAGGGCCATCCCTATAGTGAGGCATCCTAAGACTGTTCCCTTAGGAATCATCTCGGGGTCACACAGGGGGTCGGCAAGAAATGTTTGCAGTGTGCCTGCTCCCCCTTTCTGGCCAGAGCGTCTCAGGTTTTTAAGAGCCAGGCAAGGACATGTGTAAGGGTCATACACATCTCCCCACCCAGCTCCTAGCAAACTGGGATGCTCTGGCTGGCGTGCTGACCCCCCCCCTTCCTATTAGTGTGCACCACGAGGACTCACCCCCTAGACTAGGGACGCCCCTGGCTATACGCAGCACCTGTGGCCTCCCGGTGGCAGAAATATTTACATTCTACGGTCACTGGCGGACAAGTGCAAGAGCCCTTAAGGTGTCTGTGCCAAAGATTCCACATTAAGTGATCAATTTCCTCTGGGCAGTGGACTGTTGCACGTATGATCTTTATAAGGCAGCTGTCTTGCCATCACACAGAGGTCATAAAAAGTTCAGACATGGGTCAAACCCTGTAGAGAAACAAGTGTAGAACCATAAAAAGATAATCTCACTGTTCATTTTAATACAACTAAAAAGCTGGGGGACAATAAGGGGTTGCTTTATAACCCCTATATTACCACCAGTAGATGGAACTGAGGAGCATAAAATCCTATGCTCATCATCGCCATCTAGTGGTTATAGTACAGTTCTATACGCTGGATGGATACCTTTCGCATGGTACTACCGCCACTAGATGGTACTGAGGAGCATATTAATTTCTACGCTCTTCAGTGCCCTCTAGTGTTGGTAATACAGGGGTTATAAATCAACCCTTTAGTGTCCTCCAGCTTTTTTTGTCGTATTAAACAGAACAGTGAGTCATTTGAGGGTCTTATAATTGTTTCTCTAGGGGGCTTAACTCTATCTCCTGGCTCATGTCTGAACTTTGCATGACCTCTGCGTGATGACGACACAGCTGCCTTATACAGAACATACATGTAACAATCCGGAGGAAATTGAGCGATTAATGTTAAATCTTGAACACAGACTTTTTTTGGTTATAAATCAACCCCTTACAAGAATTCGCCATCGTCCAAAAAAAAGTATTTTAAATAACAACAAATTCTGATGTTGGAATTCTTTCAGAATATTTGGAAGAGAAAAGTCCAGGTATATCAGTTCCTAATTTGTTAAATCTATGTCATAAAGAGTTTCCTCTTTAGTATAAACGTCGGACACCCCGGTCCGCACGCACCAGGAGCAGCACACCAGCATTGAAACCAATCCAACCCCACATTATATGATACTCCTCTGCAATTGTAGGGCTTTGGCCATGTCTCTACTTTATGCCGCTCTAGATATATTCTCTTATTTATCATATAGTGGTCTTTTAAATACTGTTTCCATAGTCTGTATTGTGAAAAATCAGAATAAAAAACTATGGTTAAAAAAAAAACCAATACAACCCCCCCGTAAGAGCGCTCACCAACTGGACCTGTCCTTCACAACTTTTGTTAGATCCATGTCATTCCTTCTTGGAAATGATGATCCTTCCAATATATCTGTGTAGATCTTCTCTCTTCATTTAGACTCCATTCATTGTCTTTTGGCTCACACTCCCTGCCGTCGCCGTCCTTCCCCTAGCAGGCCTGTAACAGGAGCCGCTGGAATGCATCGTGCCACAGCACTTGTCCCTGTGATGTGTGTTCATGTCTGGGGGCAGATTGTAACAAGATGTGATCATTTGCCCCGCACGCCGCTGCGGAGGGAATATTTGTGTGAAGTGGCAGAAGAGATTTTAAATGCTTGTGAAGTTCCCCAAGCCAGAGACATATCTAAACAGATGAATATATTAGGATTAATTAATTAAGAACTTCAGCTCAGATCTCTGATGTTGGTTAGTATGTAAATACTCTGCGGTGGCGGCAGACTAGTATATCGTATACTCAGGCCTGGGGACTGCGGAGGAAGAAGAGAGGTTAAAATGCCCCCTTTGTGTGTCCTAAGCATAATTGGTTAGATATCAAGGTGAGGAGGAGGGTGGAAGAGAACAACAGAGGACACTGCGTCAGTGTCCTGCATTACAACAATAGTGATTCATCGTATGCTAGCTGTGTGCATCTCTCAGGAGATATGAACTCAGGAAGAAGGTCAGTTTTTATGCATCTGTAATATATATTCAGGTGAAATTCTGTTAAATGTCATTGTATAAAGATCGAAGGAACAACCTCGAGAACTCTTGGCAAATGTAATGCATGTGCCAATTATAAGGTCCTCTTAAACTGGCCACGCACTGGTTGAACTTTGACTGAGTTCTGCTGACTCGGCGACAATTCAACCAGTGTATGGCCCATCATGATGACCCCCGGTCAAAATAAAGTAAATTTTTCAATTAACTTTTGTCTGTTGAGCTGGGTAAAAAAAAATCTCAGCCGAACAGTGACTGAAGCCAATCAGAAGAGCTCTGTATAAATCAAAAACTTACCCTTGCAGTGGGGCTACGAGAACACTGTTTTGTCTAGGGGGCTCAGATAAATTTGTGTAACTTACCTGATCCTCCCATGGAGGTCAGCAATCACATTCCTCCCCCTCCGCTCCACCTATGGAGTCCAGTCAATGGAGCCGCATAAGATGACGTCAGCGTTTTTTATAAGGCCAGAGCCCAGTGGAAAAGAGGCTGTCGGGTCCCGTCTAGTAGTCCAAGGGGAACCAGCGGGACAGAGAATCAGGTGAGTAAAACAGTTTATTTTGAGTCCCTCTAGACAAAATGAGCACTTAACACTTGTAGTGCAGGGAAGTAGTGAATTTTTGTTTGCCTGGAGTTCTTCTTCAACAATAACCCTCACCAATCTAAACTGAAAGTAGATGTAAACCCTAACTGGATGACAATTAGTTTGCTAAAGCACTCTCTACCATTAACAAATGTAATTTTTATTTTATCAATTAAAATTAAAAAATATATAATTTCCATTAGGAATGCACCGATATATCGGCTGCCGAAACATATCGGCCGAAAATTGAACTTTTGGCTAAATGCCAAAAGTGTCATTTTTTCTGCCAATATAGCAGTACATCCATTCTTTCTTTCCTCCTCGCTGGGCGCTGCTCTGTGTCCCAGTGGGCAGGAGAGAAACTGTCACAGGTGGCTGAGCGCTGCGGGAGGAGAGCACTGTGAGCTGCCGGTGTCTCTTCTCCCCGCACTGCTCAGCCTCCTGTTACAGATCGGCAGAGCGTTGTGTGGGCAGAGACAGCCAGCGCTGTCACAGGAGGCTGAGCTCTCCTCCCGCACCTCTCGCTCAACCTCCTGTGACAGCCGATTCAGAATGGAGAGCGGTACAAGCAGTCAGTGATCAGTGATCGCTGAGTGTTTGTAAATAATTGAGGACAGAGTATGTTTACTATAACTTAAATTATGAATGAATGGGAAGTGATCTACATCACCTCCTGTTCATTCATGATTGTGGTTATAGTAAACACACTCTTTCCTCTTGTTATCAATGAACAGGAACACTCAGTATGGAGGATTCCTGTCCATTTATAACAGGGGCTGCAGAAAAAGAGATTGAGGATTCTATGTTCTCAATCTCTTTTTCCATTTTAAAAGGGAAATATCAGGGGTCTGTTGAGATCCCCAATATTTCCCCAAATCCCCTAAAAGTAAAGTAAAAAATTAAAATATTTAATAAAAATACAATATAAAAAAAATTTAAACATTTATTAAAAATAAAATATTTTAAAAAATTTGAAAAAGTTAGAAAAAAAACATTTTCGGTTTTGGTCTGACATTTTTTTTCATTACGGTTTCGTTTCAGTTTTAAATTTTTTATTTTGGTGCACCTCTAATTTCCATCAATTTTTCTAGTTTGTTGTCTGGAGTGTCACTACAAATATCTAATCTACACTGTTAAACACAGCAGTGACACTGTCTAACACTAATATAATCAGGGATGTCCCTAGATGTGGGGGGGTTGCTCTTGATGCTTGGTTCTGGGGGGGGGCTCGTGGTGCACGTTCCGGGGGGGGGGGGGGGGTGGGGGGGGGGGTTGGTGATGGGGAGTGCTCAGTACCTGGCTTCGGCTTTGACCGGCATCCCACCCAGGTCACTGACATCTCTGATTGCCAGGAGCTGGGCGGTATGCCAACCAGAGCATCCCGTTCAGTTCCTTGCAACCGGCAATGTCAAAGAGCTGGGTGGAATGCTGGTCAGAGCGTCACAGGTTGCCAAGAGCTCTTAGCGACCTGGGACGCTCTTACCAGAAAGGGGGTGGCAGGCAGACCTGCCTATATCAAGTAAAAGTCCATGAACCCATTGCACTTCTGACTGCTTAATCCAAATAATAGTCGGTGGGTGCAGCAGTGATCGACGGATGGCAACCGTCATATACACAAGCAGAAATGGGACACTGGCACTCCAAATGCAGATCAGATGCATCTATTTAGTGACGTAGATGCAGCATATTACACAAGTGCAACGTTTCGGGGTCTCGCAGGATCCCCTTTCTCAGGCAGAACATGTGTCATCATCAATAGACGCATTTGATCTGCATTTGGGTGCTGTGTGTCCCATTTCTACTTAGACAGACCTGCCTCCCCCTCCACGTGACCCAAAGACATTCCGCCTATGGCAACAACCTCAGGCTGCCTCATAATAGTGATGGCCCTGAATATAATATATAAATATATGTACAAACTACAATGATTGTATTTTGTTAGGTTTTTTATGCAGTCGTATTTATAGTCACCATAATTTGTATATTTATTTTCCACACCGCACTGTGTAACGTACTTGCATAGTTTTCATACTAAACATGCTGCTTGTAAATGAGGGTGAATATCTATACGTTCTATTTTTAGACTTTAATTGTTATTAAAACATAAAAGAAATGACTTTTGTGAGACATGCAGCAGCAGTTTAACAGCATGAGTTTCCATGAATATATCAGGGAATATATAAGGCTATATAAAATGGATAGGTGGTAAATTGATCTATATAGCTAAAAGTAATTCACAATGTCCATTTTAAAGACAATCACATGTTTTTATTGTCAAGGTTGTCACATAAGGATTTAGATATACAGGGACAGACACATGGATATGAGATCAGTACCACAAAGCCCAATGCCCACTGACCAAGCATTATAAGCTTGTATAAAATAATGAATGTCAATCACTTCACCTCTCAGTGGTCATAATGTTATGGCTGATTGGTGTATATGTAGTTCAACTGTGTGTTAAGCTGTTTGTCTGGAGTTCAGCTTTATATAAAATTTTAACCAGGGAATCTCTACCTCTAACAGGTAGACAGCACTCTAGAACATCTATATTATGCATTTGTTTTGTTACGGGAAGCAACAGCTAACTCTTCTATACACAGCATTGAAGTCGGCCGCAGCACAGAACAAGTTAACGCTCCTCTCACACACTTGTGATAGCTATCAGCCACCACGCAGGCTAAATGCATAATTGATCAAAGCATCGTCAATATCACTGTCATTCCATTAATTAACAGCTCTGTAAGAGAATTAGAGGAAGAAGAGTGAAGGAGTGGGCGGGGGGAGCAGGGGGGATTATTGGGGATTAAAACACTTTAACCCAATGACTGACAAAGTGTCAGTAATTTAGCCAAGATAGTCCCTAATGAGCAGTAGATAAGGTATATTCATCGGAGAGATGTGAGCAATCCCTTGATTTATACTGGGTGCATTTAGCAAAGATTACATTACACTGACTGTATGTGCTTTGCTGGGGATCCCCAGAGCATACCTATGATTCACCATTGCCCTGGGCATGGTGGAGAAGATTTATCAAGGCAGGGATAAAGTAAATTAACCAATGGTATTGCCAACCAGGGCTGGATTTTTGCATAGATATACTGTAAATGGGCAGAGATTTTATCCAGAGGCATCATGTAGCTTGAATGCCCAGAAAACCATTTGAAACAATATGGTAGACATGTGTTCCTATGTGACCATCTGGGACACAATATAGTTTAATAAGTGCCCTTCTTTCAACTGACTTTCTTTTGATAGCACTTTATATTTTGTCCACTAGACACAAGAAGCCTCCATGGGCATAGCTCTGTCTGTCCTCCCACTACTCTGAAAACACCAAGTGTTGGTCTCTCCAAACTGTTATAACTCTTAAGGAATCAAGAAACCAGACAGAAACTTAAAGTGCAGGTTAAAAATAAAAGAAATGTATTGAAAATCACTATAAACGAAAATGGCAAAGATCAATGCAGAAAGTCCAGGACGTCATTGGTGCTAAGCCAGAGGTCAGATGCCAAAGTGGGTAGTGAGCTGAACCAGGTTAGGGAACACTGAGAGCAGGATGAAAGGAAACACAAGGTGGAGTCAGGAACCAGGAAATCAGTCAGTCAGATCCACGGTCATACACGGAGAACAGGAACAACAGCAGAGCACTTGTAAGATCTGAACACACGCAAAAGCGGAGACTAAATGGACATAGTGATGGTTAGTTAACTGGTGTTGTGTCATCACTTTGAGACAGGAAGTTGCCAGACGTTTACTAGTAGTTGCAGAATGATAATGTTTAAGAGTTTGTCATAAGAGGATAGCAAAGAGGAAACAAAAAGTGTCAAACACACTGCAGCTCAACAGGACAAGGAAGGGTAAGAAACCCTGACAATATACATCTCATAATGACTAGCATAGTCATACCTCCCATGCCATACCTCCCAACTGTTCATTATTTGGTGGGACTGTCCCTCATTTGGAACAAAATCTCTCTGTCCCTCTTTCCTCCTCAATTGTCCCTCTTTTTGGTCTGATGTACAAATATTAAAAAAAAATACTATTTAACTATCAAAAGTGTATTATGCACTAAAATCTTTATCATATCTCTTAATTATCTTGTTTGCGATTTTGAAAATCCAGTATAAAGAGAAAATAATGATGTAAAAATCAATTTGGCATATAAATTCTTAATGATCCGTATATTTAGGGGCATGACAGGGGTGTGTCTATTTCCTAAATTCATTCTGCTGGAAGGTGTCCCTCCTTTTGATCTCAGAAAGTTGGGAGCTATGAAGTACTCTATCATCAGATAGAAGCAAGTCAAATGCAGCATGTCTAAGTTGCTTCCAGGAAAAACAGCTTGCATTTGAGATTTGTTTGACATGTTTTTGAGATGTTTCTGACTTGCTTCTATATATGTTGTTGGCCTGAAGTAAAAAAATAGGTCACCATTTCAGCTGCCATTTTGATGACGACCTTCCAACACCCTCAAATACTTCTGTATTGAAGATGGTTTACCCAAAATGCTAATACCTGCTGCCAAACCATGGTGAAGGTCCAGATCTGTGTGGAGTGGAGGCTCTGACTGGATACCTCTACCTGAACAGCAAATCACAGCCTCTGACTAACAGTAATTCACTCCTTCACTGTGAGTTACAGAGGAAAAAGGAAACAGTCTCATAGCAGACCAATGGGCTCAAAATCTATTTGTTAGGCCCAACTCTACTTTGGCTTGAAGATGGATGATGAATGGAGAAAAAAGCAGTTCAGATTGAGCAGAGCAGGACATGCTGCACTTACCAAAATGCACAAAAATGCAAATTATAGCAATAAACAGTGAACAGTTCTCCATAAGACCCAATTAAGCATCCAATCACTGCGTTCTAAATCCTGTTCTATGTAGCATGGTGGTCTGGGTGACTCATGGGCCTACCTAGGAAGTGTTAGAATACACATTATTGTGCTTATAGCAATAACTCCTGCAGTATTCAATTTCGGTCACTAGATGGCAGAGTTTAATGTTCTGTTATCTATCTATGGTAGATATACTCTGTTGTATTGAATAAGGTAGAAAATAAAGTTGTGGCTTCCTTCCTGTTTACAAACAAAATATTGCTACCCAGAACCATGTAACCCAAGTGGTCTGAGACCTCACCCCTGTCAAATCACATTGTTCCAAAAAAACTACAATCCTAGTAGTGTAGGGGTTCCTGTTTAGTCAAGCCATGAGCAGCCTGCATATCAGACTGTGTGCTTGTGTTTCTCTGTGAGGCTGTGCAAGAAGTTCCAACAGGAAGCCATCAGGATTTAACTCTGAAACTGTGAGACTCAGGATCCTGCACAGATTGTCAAAATCAATGTATTCTCAAAATGTTTTCACTTTATTTTTTAGACAGCGTGCATAGGTGGAATTAGAGACTTAATTCCAACTTCATTTGCCAAGCCTTTAATGTCCACAGTCTGCTGATTCGCATCTCCGTAAAAAGCAATAAAACATTCAGAAAGCAAATATATAAAAGAAACCCAAATGAGAAAGAAATAAAAAAAAGTTATTTATGCTCCTCCAATATATAATGAACTAAGAGAAAGTTAATAAAAATGATTTTAAAAAAAGAAAACATTTCTCTTCTTAATATTTGCACATCTTTTCCTGCTCAAATTGATATTAGAGAGTAGCTGGAGAACGGGTAAACCTTTGTGATGTGCTATAGCACTTCTATATCTACAAAATTCTGTGGGCAAGATCCCTTCATGCGCAAAATAGGGTGTTCTTTTCTAAGTCTCTTGTCATTTAAAAGGGAACTCCCGCTGTAGAGATTTATTTAAATCACTAAGGGGAAAAATTGTAATGGGGTGTAAATGCTGCATAACTCTTGTAATGGGGTGTAAATGTTTAAAGCGCCTCTGGTTACTCTATAATCCATTCAATAATTTATCAGATACTGCTGTCAGTGCTGAACTTCTGCTGATGCGGGTATAAGAACTGCAGTTGCGTCAGTAAAGTGACCCTGGCGGATTGCCTCCTATCTGTCTACCAGCCCCATAGAAGCCTATAGGGCCAAACTATGCACACATGGACATTGGTTCATAGAGCCGAAGGCCTTAGAGCAAGACCTAGGTAAGTAAAGTGATATAGTGATCTAGGCAACTATGGTGGTTTACACCTGCTTAGGGGGGTGGGGGCTCCCTTAAAGTTTCCTTACACTATGGGCAGATGAGTAAAGCTCCTTGTGCAAATCAGAATTCACAATAAAGGTGACCTCTCTATTTCGGTAAGCTGAAATTCGCTTTGGCTTAGCAGACTGGTTGCAAACTGTCCTTAAGGTTAGCACCTAATAAGAAAGTTATACGCGTGCGCGCGTGTGTGTGTGTCTGTGTGTGTGTGTATATATATATATATAGG
>NW_017306855.1:136788-168000 GCF_000935625.1 Nanorana parkeri | reverse complement strand
AAATGTTCATAGAAATCTAAAGTAGGTCTAGAGGCACTCATGGGTCTTGCAGTGGAGAAAAGTTGTTTAGGTTGTAAACTCTCATGGGTAAGGCCCTCCTTATCATCTTGTCTTTTTTTAAATTGTAACTGTAATGTCTTCCTTATATTGTAAAGCTCTGCGCAAAATGTTGGCGCTTTATAAATCCTGAATAATAATAATAATGGACTGCGTTCCGACAAAACATTGACAATAAAATGCCGGTGCTTTGACTTAACTCCACTGCAAGACCCATAAGTGCCTCTAGACCTACTTTAGATTTCTATGAACATTTTTGTGGATGAGCACCTGGGCATTTACTGTAGAAATAGAGTGTGGTGGCTAAGGAAAGTCCCCCCCCCCCAAATATACTGCACATACAGATAAACCTCTCAAAAGGGACACAGCATTTAAAACAGAGGTTCTAACTTCTCCTCTTTCTAGCCAAAGCTAAACAGTACATTTTGGACACGATAGGTGTTGGCATACATTTCATGTACAGGTATGTGCATGTATATATTTATAGGTTCAAAAAAGAAACAATGTTTTTCCTTTATTTTACTTTTTTTTAAAGCTCAGTTGATGATGAAAGGGTGCTGCCCGATATTTTGGGAAGACATCAAAAAGATTTATTCACTATCCCTTTAAATAAAACACTTTAAAGCATTAACAGCAGAATATATATTGTACATATTGATAGATCTTTTGAAACAAAGTTTTAGGATATCATATTCCTGCTAGGTATTTCAGATCTTTTATCTCCCAGGTGCCACAAAACAGCAATTAAAAATAAATCGCAGCTCCTGAAATCTATGTGTCTTTGATGTTTCGTGTTTAAGAGGATTGAGGCTGCTCCCCGTGAGCGCTGATCTAACCACTGGACCTCGTTATACCCATCATGGATTAATGAGGCATTTTCTCATCTGCTTGTCATTGTAAGTAGCTGCTTATATCCTTCTGCGTAACACCTCATCCTGGGAGGCAAAGTCACCGGCAAGACACATCTGGAACAAATTGTGATGCCCTAAGAATGCCCTAAGAATAAGTCATCTTTATTCTACACTTTAAAGTGCCTGTTTAGTACACACAGTGGTCATTTTGATTTCAGGGTGGTCAAGCAATTGAGTCACTAGGAACCAGTAACATTGTTTTGAAAAGCCAACTATTATGACCAATAAAAATATATCCCAAACCTGTGAACAAATTTCAATAGAAACTGGTTCCTAGCACATAATGCATGAGTGGGTATAACAAACCTTAGACGTCCATGAACAGTGTGGTGTCTCTTGGCCCGGAGCAGCTGGTTGGGACAAGCATTCTTATTTAGACATAGAAGTAGAAGAAGTAAGTGCACATCAGAGCAGTCAGGCAAGGTGGTAAGGATGGACCTGACATGCAGGTACCTTGAGGTGCCAACCGCGTGTTGGCAGCCCCAGCTTAGGTAAGTATGCATTTTAATAAGTGGTTTACATTTGTATTCACAATAAAGATGGCTTAAAACATTTTGGTTCTAGTTGGTCTCAGACAAAGTTTGATCACAGGGCAGTTTGTCAAAGGTATCCTAGTCCCAACAAGCAATCTCTCCATCTAGATTCCCAACACTTAGCAAAAGAGGTATATGATGGTCACATCATTATGGCAAATATCGGACATCAAGGAAAGACTCAAACTGCTAGACTGTAGACTGCTTGAGGTTCCTAGCAGGGTTGATTTCAGCTATTCCTTCACTGCAATAATTCTATAGCAAAGTTATTCTTACATGATTGGGGAAAAAAACAACAACACTACAGCTCTTAGTTATTTTTCAGTATCTTCAAGGTATAACTTCAATCAAAAAGCCAGCACCTCTGTTCTGGCCTTTTGATGTCTGAGTCTCCATTGAGGATTTTTTTTTCTCTCACTTTCTGTCATGTTGACAACATTATCACCAGCATTGTAAATTAAGGAAAATCATAAGTGCCAACACATACAGTTATCCTTCCCCTACTCTATAAATAAAAGTATTTTTATAGTTCTCTTTGTCCCTGTTTGAGATTTACCTTCACTTCCTATATCCTATACTGTTGGTATATATTCCATTGGAATCCCAAAGAACAGCCTATAATACAGCTTGTAATACAATCACGCAGATTGGCAATTTTTGAATATTGGAGCTTCTGCACTGGACCTTGTGACCTACACTTTCAGAAGGTAATTAGACTTTAAATAATTGATGTGTACACTTAGTTCTATTATTGTCTGAGAGAGATGTCAGGGTTCCCGAGTTTATTTTTTGCAGCAGGACCCTATTGCCTTCAATTATTTACTTATTATATTGATATAGCTCTTTACAGGCTATATAGAGTCATTCACATCAGTCCCGGTTCCCCAAAGGAACTCAGAATCCTATATCCCTACCACTCTCTGGGGGCAATTTGAGAGAAAGCTAATTAACCTACCAGTGTGCGTAAGAAACCAGAGCATGGAAAGAGCAATCAAGCTGTATGCAGATAACATCCTCGATGGTACTCAATCGCAGGAACCCAAGCTGCAAGATTAAAGTGCTAACCACTTAGCCACCGTGCTGCTTCAGGGCTAGTGGGTTGCACATCCTCTTTAAATCTGACCATATAACTACTTTACATCATTTTCTCCTCTTACAAAATCTGTTCAACATAGAGTTTAATATGGAGTTGTAGTGAAATATGCTTCATCTGTGGGAAATGCTAGTTAAGTACACCTGACCGAAACGTTGACCTGCAGAAGTTGTCTGCACATTTCCCCCCAATGTCTTCCTGTAATCAGTGTGTGATTTTGTTTTCCTTGTGAACACTCAGTCAGACGGAGACTCCCTTGAGAGATCTGAGCTGTCTGATGCAGACGAAAGCTAGGCTGCATTGCCACTAGGGAGCTGAGGAGCGCATTTTAGGGGTGCGTGGGTTGATGATGAGCATTCTGTGGGTGAGCAGAGAGGTGACTGAATGTATTTATTTTAAATGAATGTTGGTTCTAAGTAGATTTAGATTTGTTGCTGATTTTGAGTGGGTATAGCTTTATTAATAAATACGGCCATTATTTAGACAGCCAGTCCACCCAAAACTAGTACGTCAACTAGATGTTGTCAAATTGGATCATCCTGAATTCTTTCTTCTATATCTTATGGACTCTAGACCCTGTTGTTGTAAAGTATCACTTCTTCTGCTGCAGAATGGGAAACCATGTTACTTATTTCTCTGTAAAATATATTTTAAAAGAACAGACAGAGTAAAAGTTTTGTTCCGGCTGGGGCAGAGAGGTAACTAAGCAACAGTGGTTTTGCAGTCGGAGTCCCTAGGGCAAACAAGAACTTGCTGAGTTATTCAGCTCACCAGTAATCTGTTTAGGAATTTAATTTAATTTTTGCTTTAAAGTGACACTAAACTCAGGAGTTAAATCTTAAAAATGCATTTAAGTACCTTAACTATTAACAAAAATGTATCTTATTTGTGTATCACTCGGCTGTAGATCCTCAAATCATCTCTGAGGCCCGGAGCAGACCTGAGCGATTCGGTATCGCTTGTCCCGGGATCGCACGGTCCTGCACAATGCAGACAGCGATTGCCGCGTGGCCCCGTTGATTTCAATGGGGTGACATCCGAGCAGCAATTGCAGAAAAAGGGTAAATTTACCTTTTTTTGCGATACACGACGTGCGGCTGTCCTAGCTGTTTTTCGTGTTTGGATGCATGGGTGGAATCGTGGCGGAAAACTGCGCAATCCGCCTGGCATGACTGGGGGAAAATAATGACACCCACAGCGCGACAGTCTGTGCTGGGTGACTCCGTGACCATGCAGCAATCCACGCAGAATCATGCACGATTGCCGCACGGTCAGGATTCGCTTAGATATTTCCCCCAGGAGCCTGTAGGAAAAGAAGTCCTCATATTTATTCACATACAACTAGAATTGTTTCAAACCATTTTTTCTGTGTACTAGGAGATTTTTATTACCAGTTAAAGGCATTCTCAGGTATCAATTCTATGTGGTCCAGTTAGCTGCACAATATATGGTGAGGAGAAAGCAGTAGCATTGCAGGGAGTCTTTTGCAATCCTGTCTTCTTTGGCTTGGGATTAAAAAAGGAAAATGGACAAAGATGCATCCTCACCCACTTTTCCAAATGGTATGTTACAAGCCCCCACATCAGTTCAATGCACAGGGGAGCTCAGGTCTTTTAGGAAGCTAGCAATACAAGTAGCGTTGAGTTTGGATCTAAGACCTGAAGGGTTCCAAGGGGAAACAGGCAATCATCTGATGACTAAAACCGGAATGTGCAGTTACTACAAGGTGAATGCACTCTAGCACTGTCCTTAGGTCAGGCTCACTTTAAGATATTTCTGTCTGGTATATTTTGCAGAATTTACCGACAGGCTTGATGAATCAAATAATTAAAAAGACGGAAAGCCTAGCTCTTCTCTGTCTAATAAATGATGCAACAAAGGAAGTTAGGATTGCCTCAAAATTAACCTGTCAAGATAGAAATACAGGAGCTGCAATTATGGTTTGTTTTTTTTCTGAAGAGGCAGGCTCTGGGACTGTCATCCTTATCCTCTCTTAATCACTTGGTGTGTTACCAGCCAGAAACTATGTGCATGTCATGCGTCCCAACAGTTCACTGGCCTCCTGCTTATTACAAGTCAGTGACCCTGTATTAAACAAGGGTGAGGATCCTCTATTTCCAGACCACTGCAGACCTGAGTGCTCCATAAGTCATAGACACCCATTCTGGTGTCATGTCTCTGCCCCGCTTGGCCATTCCAAAACACACTACAGTGGCATTTAGGGTTTACTACATAGTGTTTAAAGTGGACCTGAACCCAAAAAGTAAAGATGACCTGTTTTTTAGGGAACATTTATAAGTGTTAATCGTGCCTAAGCAGTGCAATGTAAATCTGCTTCTGCATACCTCCTTACAAATAGCAGTACACTTCCTGTGCCTAGGCATTCTTGTGACTTCTATTCCGTATGTATGTATGTATGTATGTATCTATGTATCTATGTATATATATACACACTATATTGCCAAAAGTATTGGGACCCCTGCCTTTAACCGCACATGAACTTTAATGGCATCCCAGTCTGAGTCCATAGGGTTCAATATTGAGTTGGCCCATCCTTTGCAGTTATAACAGCTTCAACTCTTCTGGGAAGGCTGCCCAAAAGGTTTAGGAGTGTGTCTATGGGAATGTTTGACCATTCTTCCAGAAGCGCATTTGTGAGGTCAGAGGTGGGAGACGGGTCAATGCTGTTTGTTTGGTTCGAAGCTGATTGGCTGGGAAGCTGGCTACACATTCACTGGCGGCATTGCCGGTCAGAGGAAATCTCCTTCTGACCGGAAGTTCGGGTATTGGGGGTAAGTATCAGAGCATTTGGGTGAGTACTCACCTAAAAACTCGATATCTGGACCGATACCGAAACTAGCATCAGTGCATCCCTACTTTTGACTTTAATATCACTGTAATGAATACAGAGCTGCAATCATTTGTGTATTTAATATCTGTGCGGAGTTCAGATTTCACAGCTTCTTCACAATTACAATTATAAAATGCTTGTATGCTTTAGATATTTTATATCTGTGCTTTTGGCAATAAATATTTATTTGCAAACAAAACCCTTTGAACACTGAACATGGGGGTTTTATGACTATGTGAGAAAACACAATATGGACCGAAAAAGATTAAATACATTTTTCTGATTATCATAAAATTACATTTCTAAATATCCTATTATCAGTTGTCACAAGCTAGTCTTTGTGTGCAGCACAAAATGGTGTTTGAACTGTACAAAAAAAGAATTTTTTGCTTCCAAAACAAAGTCATCTCTAAAAAAAATGTTTTCCTTAATGTTCTTTAATTTGCTGAGCTGTTCAAAGCCGCAGTAAGAAAACAAATACGCTGGAGTGACGACTTCTATTTAGTGAAGGCAATTTGATATTAATTATTTTTTTCATCATCGGCTTGCTACCATCTTCCTAAGGAGTAAACAAAGCAAAAGTCATTTATGCTGAATGTAATGCAGTTTTTGTTTTTCAAGAAAATGCGTTTTGAATATTCCAACCTACTTCACCAAGAAGCAATTATTTGTGAAAATGTTAGTGTTTCATTATAAATGAATAGAGATGAGCCAGTCAATTAACACAAACCAGAAGTCTACCCAAATCACATATGTGACAGTATGTTCGTTCTTCGCACTACAATGGAAAACGTGCGCAAATTCTGCAACCACCCTTGACACTAAAGAAGTATCTAAAACAATTTGGAGAGCCTTATGTCCTGAATCAAGGCAAAAATTAACGTTTTTTGTATATGTTGTTTTACATACTTATTTCCTATGCGCCTCAGCTCCATCTAGTGGCCATAATGCGGTATTTTCTGAATATTGCATTTAACTTGAAAATAAAATGTACTAAGAACATTCATTTTTGCCTCCATTCATACAAAACGAATGTTCACAAAGTTTCACGCGATGAATGGCTCTACGTATTGTTTATAAATACACCCCATACCATCTTCCTACCTGAACCCCTAAAGCAGGGGTGGGCAATTAACTTTCTTGGGTGGCTACATAAAAAACTAGGATGGCTGTGGAGGGCCGAAACGATTAGCTCACAGTACTGCGCTACTCACTGACCATGCATTACAAGTGGCAGGTGAATTGCACCACAAACGCACCTCCTGGCTGCGATGTGATCAACTACGCTGCAACACTCTGTACCGTAATACCATGCATTGCGGTTGAAAAAGTAGTGCATGAAAAGCACCTTCCACACTCTAATGCAAGGTTGGTGCGTTGCGCGGTACCCTGCATTGGTCGCTGCTGGGCAGGAAACAAAGCATGCCAAAGTTCGAGTTCACGGGTGGGAGCTGCAGGAGAGCAGACGGAGGAGAACCCCTGATGTCATTGCTTGCTAGGACTGGCCAGTGGTGCCAGAGAAGCCAGGATGGGCTTGGACCTTGCAGAAGGGTCTGGTGCTTCTCCTAGGGAATTCTTTGATATATCTACTGACCAGCTAAGGTTCTACAACACACAGTGTTACTGCAATCAATTTAAGCCCACCTTGCTTCTGAAGTCCCCCACATCCTAGAGTTTGGTGGTGCTACATTTTGGGTTTTATATCATTTTAACTTAACCCCTAATATGTATTCTGTCTTAATCCCCGCTATCATCTAACCCTCAACTTTTGCATAACTTGACCCTAACACTCACACTAACACCAGTGGCCTGACCTGGCCAACACACACACAATATGGCCAACGATTTGTAGACACCTGACCATCACACCTATACAAACACTTTCACATCCGTTACTGTCCTACACTAACGTTGAGCAGAAAGCACACAATGCCTAACAAAAGAAACTTGCCAAAGGTACCAGCAGCTTCCATCTGATGCTTTTTCACACTGGCATTTTGCTTTGAGACAGGATCTCTTTAAATTCCATACAGCAGATGACCAGTGAAGAAATTCAAGGTGATTTGAAAAAAAAAAATGAGTAAATCTGGTCTGCATGCAGAATCAAAAATACATTTACTATAAATACATTAAACAATAAAGTAAAATGAATCTTTTTTTTTATAGTTGTCAGTTTAATAAACTTGATTTACATCCCCATAGAACAGCATTTCTATAATATGGATTGTTTATAAATCCTGGAATAAGGAAGAAGGTTTTCTATGCTGCTAAATGAAATGCAATGATTGCTCTCTTCTCTCCCTCTATGGTCAGGCATTATGGTGACTAAGGTTGGCACTGCAGTTGTATAATAGGTACTTAATAAACGCTAATGTACTGGCATAAAAAATTAGCATTAAAGTCACATTCACACGGACGTGCACAACTGTACAGTGTGCACATCCATACAGACACCTGGGCCCGGGAGGGACAGGTCCTGCATGTAGCCAGGGCCAGTGCTGCCACTAGGCAAATTAGGCAGCCGCCTAGGGCTCACTGCTGCCTCGGGTGCAGCCTCGACCACCCACCCCCCACAGCTCCCCTCATCTATTTCAAATTGCAAAAGACAATAGCAGGCTGGCTTTTGCTCCTGCCCACTGAGCAGAAGATCAGAACTGAGAGACAACTTTCTCTCTCAGGTCCGCTCCTCTGCTCAGCAGGTGGGGTTTCAATAGCCAATCTGCTATGGGCTATTTCAAATTAAAATAGCCAAAAGCAGTCTATTGCTCCCAGCTGCTTACATCCACCTGTTGCCTGTGGAAGCTAGCTGGCAGGAGAATGGGGCTGCATGGGGGGGGGGGCAATTTCAAATAGTCTAGCACCGGCCTGTAGCTCTATGACAAGATGCAGCTGCATGTGGCTACATACTGACCTGAACTGGCAGACTGGCAGGGCATGCATCTGTACCTGTATGGATGACCAAGTTTGTGTTATATGCCCTTTGCATTGTTGTAAATAGAGGTTGGCAATAGGCAAATCACATTCCAGGTGCATCAAAACATAACATGTTCAAATTTCAAATTTATATGTTTTCTTCGCAATGCTGTATATCATACATGTAAAGTTCTTCTAATGAAGTAAAACTTAATTCAGCACCCCTCACGATCTCAGTGCTTCACCTAAACTCATAACCAACAGAAACAGTGGTCTCTCTGCAGATCTCTGACACACCCCATGCTGAGTGAGACCAATCATTCTACAATCTGCAAAGCTCATGCTACCTGCTGATTGGAGAGCTGTAGCTCTGACTCAGCATGGGGGCATATTGGACCTTTGTAGAGGGACCACTATCCACACTAAAGGAATTTCCCCTGACGTCTAGTGTTTGTTGACAGCTGGTGGTTGCTGGTGTTTGCGCCTGTCAGAATCCCTAAACAGTGTTTGTGGCTTCAGTCACTGTTCGGCCAACAGTGCATTCTCTTTAATTCAAAAATAACACCCAATAGGGAAAGTAAAAGTGGCAAGTGAGCAAATGCAGAGACTCTCTCTTGGATTGTCCATGGATTTCAATAAGTCAGCATCTCCCCGCTTTTACAATCTTCACTACCGACAGAAGAAAAATAAACAAAACACTGCTCCAATAACAGTTAAGTCCTGCTGACTTGGTCAAAATTCGAGCAGTGCGTGTCCTTAGCCATTTCTCCACCTAAGGCGGGGGGATGGTGGTGGTTCCCTAACCAGGTTGAAGGGGGGGGTTGTCTCTGCATGATCTCCCGTGCCTAGCTCTGGCCAGAATCCCGTTCACCTCCTGGCAACCAGTGATGTCCCCGGTTGCCAGAAGATGGGTGGGACACCAGCCAAAGTGTCCAACTCATCACCTGGCAACCAGTGACCTCAATGGTTGTCAGGAGCTAAAAAGGAAATGGCGGGGAAATGTGCATGGCCCTTACACCTATTCCCGCCTGGCTCTTAGCTGGGATGCTCTGGCCTGAAAGGGAGCAGCACACTGCAAACGCTGTGCCCATGCGGCTCTGTCTGTCACCCCTACATGGAACCCAAAGAGATGCCACTGAAGCAGCAGCCTCAGGATGCCTCTATACAGGGATACCACCCAAAAAGTCTTAGCCAGTCACTGCAGCCAATCAGGTGCAGTTAATATTTGTTTATTCTGATAGCGGCACATCCACCATGATCACAATATAAAAGCCCGGTGGGAGGATTCCATGCTAAATAGAGTGGACGGGGAAATCAAGCAATTTTTCTCATTCAGCCTCACAGTACAGTGTATGGCCAGCCTTATGATTAGTGATTAAAACCAAAATTCTGCAATAATCTAATAATTTCTCGTTTTAAAATGTAGAAGTCCGAAGGGCAGATTGTATAATATATAGGTAATGTAGAAAAGCCCTTCAACAGCCTGAATGTCTTACAAATTTCTTCCAATGCAGGAAAACTCGGCACCAAAATGTCTACTGAAAAATACCGTGATAAATTTCATCGGAGCCAAGGTCAGCGCATGGACCAGTAAAACAGGGAGCTGAGATATACACAATGACAAGGAAAACCAACAGGAGGGCAAAGGTAAAAGAAAGCAAGAGGAGGAAACATATAAACAGGACGAAAAGACGAGAGACGAGGCTGCGAAAGGACCTGGAAGAGTGACAGTGACAGATAGATACCTGGAGATGAAGAGAGAAGCCAAGAGAGTGAAAAAGATGATGTGTGGATTGGATGCAGTGTCCTGGTGTCAGAACTAAATGTGCTGATAAATGCCTGTCTGGGATGGAGATATGTGACAAGCATCCTGTTTACCAATCATAGCCTGTGCGCTGACCTTCATATCCGGGGCTGACCTTGGACCAGGATACTTTGTCACCTCACCAGTAAAAAAAAATGATTGGAGCTACTTCTCATGTGTTTATATTTAGAATATACAAGAGAAAGATAGATAGATAGATAGATAGATAGATAGATAGATAGATAGATAGATAGATAGATAGATAGATAGATATGGGATGGATAGAAAGAGAGAGGAGAGAGATATGGGATGGATAGAGAGAGGGAGCGAGAGAGAGAGAGAGAGAGAGAGAGATGGGATGGCTAGATAGATAGAGAGAGAGAGAGAGAGAGGGGTAGTTAGATAGATAGATAGATAGATAGATAGATAGATAGATAGATAGATAGATAGATAGATAGATAGATACGGAATGGAGTGAGAGAAAGAGATGGGATGGAGAGAGAGAGAGAGAGAGAGAGATGGGATGGATAGCGAGAGAGAGGGAGAGAGAGATCTTTTATGGCATAGATCCCAATACCTTTGTCAGTGAGGACACATTTGAAGGGTTAATTTATAGTTCAGGATTAGGTTAAGAATAGAGTTTGGGGGTTAAATGCATAGTCCACCTTTAAAAATAAATAAATGAATGCAAACACATTATTAAAAGAAAAAATGGGCATTTATTAATTGTTTGCATTTGAGCCTACAAATCCATGCAACTGCGATCATTGGATGGTGGCTTCAATGCACAGGCTCCTGCAGACTGTTCCGCCAGCCCCTGTCCAGAATGTCACAGTCATGTAGGGGATCCCAACGCACTTCTGACCGAAAATGCCCCAACTTCCAATGGAGGGTGCTGAAATGACAGCGCATGGGGCCGCTGGATCAGATAAACAAAACAGAATCGGAGTGCTGGTGACTTACTGTTTTGTTTACCTGTCCATAATGAGGTATGAACGTTCAGTTATGGGACAGGAGGAAGTATCAATGGACTACAAGTGTGGTGACGTACTCTGTTGAGAGCTACGAGTCTCTCTGCCACTCTGTAGAACCTGCAGGGTGTTGATCCTTGAGAAGTAAGTGATTGGGGGGCATTTTGGGGAAGGGATGAAACCATGTTTAATATTAAACTTTGGATATGGGTGTGATATGAAACATGGTAAGTGGAGTTATTCTTTATGCTTAAAGCAAACCTGTGCTCTGCCCATGCAGGGCAGGTTTGCTTCAATGCACTCTTCCCCAGCAGTACAGACCTGAGCCTACAACCTAGCCCCCTTGTACTTTCGGATGTGGAGGAGCTTGCGCACCATGTGCTCATATTTGGTGCAGGGGAACTATTGTGTTCTTGTTTGCAAATTATTGTGGCTGACACATTGCACATTGGTATTGTTTGAACATTGTATCATATTTGGCACGTGAACAGCAAAAAGTTTCCCATCACACTCACTAGCCAGCATGCAAAAAAAACCTGTCTAACCGCTAAGGTTAAACAGAGGTTTTAGATACACGTCTTCTGCAGAATATGTTGAAGTCGCTCTGCCTCGTCAATGCCCTCTGTTTAGTCCTAACTCTAAACTATGAGAGTCTCCATCTTGGAGCACATGTAGCAAAAGATAAAATTGGGTGCAGGTTTGCCAGGAGGCCGCCCAATCTCCTTAAAGGCACAGGGATACACAAGGGACCCCACACATCACAGCGGCAGCTGAGACCCCCAGTGTGTCACTGCACCTCTTTGACACGTGGACACATTCTTCCAACGATATACAACATATATTACATTGTATGTACTGTATGTATATGTCATATATAGGTGTGATTTCACAGTTTGCAGGTTGGTAAGGGTAGAGCGAGTTACATTTATTTGTTTTCCCAGTCTTCCCCTCTACATAGGCATAAACATGGGCACAGAGCATTCATGTGTATGTAAGTCTCCGGTGCCTGAGCGTGGTCAAATTGTGCCTGCACGTCCCAGCACCTTATTAAATCTTTGGGCCCTTTAACACCCGGTAGCTGTATTTTTCTTTTTCTGCAATTTTTATTATCCAACCCTGTTTTGTCATCACGTCCCAATCATGTGGTCTTAAAATAATGTAGACATTAGTTAGAATGCCAGTGCTCTATGATCCTGTCCTAAAATTAATCATTCATATGACTACCGGATCTCTTCAGATTAAATCTACTACTGAAGAGACGCGCTCCGTCTGAAGGCCAGACTACCAGTGACCTTACAGCAGAATATAAATTGGTAGCTACAGCTGCGTAGCATTCCGTTAATGAAGTTTTACCGCCATCTGGTGGCAGAATCGCTTTGTTCATTTACAGTAAAGTCACACACATTCCAGTTAATAACTTTTGAGATATCACCCTGTACTCCCTACCCACCAAGCCAATTATTTATTTTGCTGTGATAATGGCAATCGCTTTCGAAAACTTCTCAAGTGTGTGAAGTATAAATTAAGGGAGGCTGAAACGCAATATAAAGATAATCCACTCATGATTTTAAATATTTCCTTTTGAGATTTGTCAACCTGAAAATATAACATCACCTTACTGGCAAATATGATATTCCGAGGTAAGGCGGTAAAATAGCAAACTTTGCAAATAGAATTAATCACTTTGTTTGTCCGGTTATGGCTGCTGATGAAGTCTGTCTCCATCAAGTAATACATTTTTAAACAGCACAGCGCGGCAACACAATAAATCCAACAGGGAACTATCATTGCTGTTAGCAAATATAAGAATTGCGCTTCAATGTATGCTTACCCCGCTCCCCATACTTATCTTTACTTTGCTCCCCTGCTACTCTGTTCAGCACCCAGAGCAAAGGAAATACCTGGTACTCTGGGTTACTCACTCCATGAGTCAGTCATAACTAGGGATGCACCAATACCGTTTTTTTGGTATCGAGTAAGAGTACCGATATTTTGCTTTCAGAACTTGCAGATACCTAGTACCGATACCGGTGTTTCCACTGGCATGGAGCTGGCTTCCTGGGCAATCAGGAAGCCGAGCGGCGGGTAGTGCATGCGGACCGGCTTCCTGATTGCCTGGGATTCCGGTTCCATGTTGTTTGGCCGGCTCAAATGTGATTGGCTGGGAAACCGGCTTACTGGCCACTCAGAAAGACGGGCGGCAAGTAATGACCCGCCTCCCGGCCTACTGTTTGGCCAGGAAGCCGGCTCCATGCTGATTGGCTGGAAGGCCGGCTTCCTAGCCAAATAGCAAGGAGCCGGTTGTTCGGGTCATTACTCACCACCTGGTTTCCTGATTGCCCAGTACGACGGCTACATGTTCCCCTACTGCACTGCCTGTCAGAGGAAATCTTCCTTTGACCGGAAGTTCCAGTATTGGGGAACGAGTACTCGCCCAAATACTCAGTATCGGCACATCCCTAGTCATAACCATCATACAAAATGTTTAGTGCTCTCTGTGATCTCTATGATTACAGAGACTTGTAGCTAGGGTTTCCACCTATGTTCTAGCAAAATAAGGTAACAGGTATAATGAGAGCGCCAGACCAAGAAAAGTTTAGAGTCCAAAATCTTTGAATCGCTCAAGTGATTACAGCAAAAATGACAGTAAATAGCTAATGCATTTAGAGGGCTACAATTCCCCTTTATATGGGCTGAAGAAGACAATTAAAAAATAAACATCATAAGAATATTCTTAAATATCTTATTTTTCCTATTCTTATGCTTATTCTTATGTTTTATATTTATTGTCTTCTTCAGCCCTGATGAAGGTGGGAATTGTAGCGCCCAAAACGCGTTGGTTATCTACTGTTGTTTTTGCTGTCATCAGTTGAGTGATTAAAAGATTTTGGACTTAACTTCTCTTGGCCTGGTGCTCTCAATCTACCCTTTACATTTGGATGTCTTGAGTCGGGTCCTAGTCCCTCCCTTAGGGGTCTCCTGATTCATGCAGAAGAGCTGCTTAACCTAAGCCATTAGGCTCAAGCAGTGATTCCACCCCCTTCTCTGAAAAAGTCAAGAAACATACCAGCCCAGTGCCTCGTTTGCCATTTACTTCTGGAACCCTAGCAAAATAAGGGGCTGGAAAGGGGGGGGGGGGAAGAGTTGGGCACAAGGCTCATAGCAGCATGCCACTGCACAAAACTGAATTTAATGGGCTGAAGAACACTGACATCTGCACTGGATAATGATGCCACCCTCTCCTTGGCACTGCAGAGGGAGTCCCCCCCTTGATATCAGCAGCCCTCTTAGCCTCAGATTCTCCCCTTCACATCAGGAGTCCCCCTTTTTTTTCAGGCTTTCTCCCTTAATCTTCACCTGATGAACCTGCAAATAACACACTTCCTGTCCTAGGGTGGCTACACTCAGGCCTCCACTATATCTATGGAGGGAGCCATGGTTGTTATCATACACTTTTGGTAGTTGAAAAGAACCTTTTCATAGACATCTGTACATCAGACCAAAAAGAGGGACAGCTCGGGAGGAAAGAGGGACAGAGGGATTTGGGTCCAAATGAGTGAGAGCTTCTCCAAAAATGACAGTGTAGCATAGCCCCTAAGGAGAAGCATGCAGTAATAAAGCAATGGGTCTCCCTATGTTTCCTCTGTGAGGAACCTCAATAATAAATACACTAGGGCTGGTAATGATTAAAATTTTTGTGTTCGATTAATCGACATTTTTTTTAATTGATTAATTTCGATTAATTATAATGCACATACAGATCCAACTACATTGGCCTATACACATAAAGCACAGCAATGAAGTAATAAAATTAACTAGGATCACACTAATCCAGCACGTTATTAATCTCACGTGGGGCAACACAGAATAATAACGTGCTGGATTAGTGTGATCCTAGTTCATTGTATGACTTCATTGCTGTGCTGTATGTGTATAGGCCAATGCCTTGGCTGGCGCTCGTGCAGAGTTTCAAAAAAAAATTAATCGATCAAAAAGATTAACGATTAATCGAGAAATTAATCGTTAATTTGCACAGCCCTAAAATACACAAGACACCTTGAGATGTAAGATACCTCGATCCTAGGGTCAGTTGCTATGGGTTACCCCAGCTCAGTAATCTTCATGTCTAGGGATATTTTAATTCACTTCGCCCAGTAGCACTTACCGCCCTCTATGGTGATGTAAAAAAGCGCTGTCCAGACTGTAGATATGATGCTGAGAAACTTTATTGATGAACTTCAGAGAGAGAGGTTGAGGGTTAGGATCATCTAGGCAGATGTAGACTTCTTTAAGTGGCAGGGTGTGGTAGCTATCTCCATTCACAGCATGAAGAACACCTGGCACAGCAGCACATGAGGTAGAGATCACCAGTCATATTCATCCTTGTCATCAGTAGCAACCACTGGGCCTCCAGACTCAGGCCCCAGTGTAAGCACATGGCTAGTCCCCAGGCTTCAGGCTTAGCCATCTCATACAGTCTATAGCAGCCTCCCCAGAGGCAGGGCCCGGGGAGGAAGAGAGAGCTCACATGGTCCACCCCAAGTATTTATTTCCTCCCCCAGCATGCACCACTGCCCATTAACCTCACAGTGATTGGCTGGGAAGGCATACCTACTCATAGTAATCTCTCATTGGTTGCTCTGCTCTGCAGCCAGGGTACACCTAGCAGCAGACAGATGCAAACGATGAACGATTTATTAGGTGAAACCAGATGGGCATAGACTACAAATCAGCATCAGACCGACTACAATCTGAGAATAACTAAATTTAATAGCACTCCTGCCTACAAGGTGCTATCTGTATATCAAACCAAAAATAGGCAGGGGCGTCCTGAGGGCTGGGTGTCACCCGGAGCGGAGACCTGGTGACACCCCGCTGTGACATCATCACACATGCGCGTTATGTCACCACACTGTGCGCGATGATGTAATCACGCATGCACGGCCATCTAATTGACGCCTGCCGGCGGCCATCTTGGTGATGAATGCCGGCAGAGAGAGGAGGGGACGTTCACCTGGCGGGATGAGGTATGCCGCCAAGCCCCCTCCTCTCTCCTGACACTGTCGGGCTCTCGGTCTACGACCGAGTGCCTGACATTTTAGAGGGGGTGACACCAAAATGACTGTCAGTCATTTTGGTGTTACCCCTCCATTAGTGTCACCCGGGTGAGGGCCGCACACCCGTGTGACGCCACTGAAAATAGGAATGACTGAGGAGGAAAGGGGGATGGAGGGATTTGGTTCCAAATGAGGGACAGTCCCTCCAAGCAAAAATTGGAAGTTATGATGGAGACTACCACTACTCTCTCATGGAATAAATATGCAGATAAGGACCACGCTTCTTCTATGTTAGCAACTTAGAAAGCTAAAAAGCCAGTGGAGCAGTATGATATCCAGGCAACTAGTATTTTCAGAAGGAGATTAAACAGATTGTACGTGGTGATCTTTGCTATCAATATCTGTAAAAAATAAGTCAATGCAACTGGACTTGCTGTATTTTTCTTCAAGGCATTTCACTGGTCATCCGACTAGCTTTCTCGATGATGTACCATGACCTGGATGAATGAGAACCTTCACAGATATTTACTATCAATGTTAAGGTCTCTTGTGCTGCACCAGCCTGGAACTGAGGCTGTATTTTGAATGCTTTATTGGAGGCAACATGGGTTCTGCTATATACAGGTGAAACTCGAATAATTAGAATATCGTGCAAAAGTAATTGCAGTAAGTGCTGCAAAAGGGGCCCAAACCAAGTACTGAGTACATATGCATGCTTGTACTTTTCAGAGGTCCGATATTGTTCTATGTACAATCCTTGTTTTATTGATTGCATGTAATAATCTACTTTTTTGAGGTTGTGGATTTAAGGGTTCTTGGGGTTTTCGTGAGCTGTAAGCCATAATCATCACAATTATGACAAATCACGGCTTGAACTATCTTGCTTTGCATGTAATGAGTCTATCTCATATATTAGTTTCACCTTTTAGGTTGCATTAGTGAAATAAATGAACTTTGCACGATATTCTAATTATTTGAGTTTCACCTGTATGTAGAGCTGCTGTACAGATAACCTGTCAAGAGAACGGAGAGGTGGCATGGGCACTTCCACCCACTCAGCTGTGGACTAGGCATTCCCTACCCCAAAGCTGCATGTAAACAAAGGAGTGGGATGTAGTGACGTCATTGACCTTATATGGCCACATAGCCATATTAGGTAAATATAATTTATCAAATACAGGCATGAAGCCATATAAGGTCAATGACATCACTGTATCCCGTCCCTATGCTTAGGGCAGGCTGAGGATGGGGAATTCCCCACCCTCAGCTTATTGAGTGGCATGGAAAGAGCTTCCTTTTGTGTTTGGGAAGAGCTTCTTCCAAGTTTTGGGGGAGTTAAGGTTCAGAGCTGGTTAGGTCCAGACCTGAGCTCATTCCTAGTCTAGAGGTGGTTAAAAGAGGGGGAAAAATAAAGATTTCACTATCACTGTTTGTACATTTTGATGCTTGGTACGGGTTACTCTAACCTCACTGCCTTAATTACTTGCTCACAAGTACAATATGTTAAATACAGCTTTACAGTAAGGCTTCAGCTGTTAACTCAGTACCCCCCAAAACAGCAGACCACCTTGTGTAACTTCCAAACAAAACAAACACACACTGAAGAGCCTTCTTCACCAATTTTGAACCAGTATAGAGTTTAGAGATCAAAGAAAGATGCCCTAAAACACCCACCGGTCATGTGGGTGACCTTCCAAAGGGGACACCCCCCCCATTGACTTTTATACAGATATATATAGGAGAACAACATAATGATTACTGCTTACAAATTGTGTCCTGCTGCTATACCTTACAAAGTTAGGTAAGAGAAAGTTGGTGTATTGCTTTATGGATACATTTCCTCCATCTTTTTAATTAGAGATACAGATGGCTAATGTAACTTTATGTTCTGGATCTGTACTGCAACGTTAATTACGAAAGTTCTGCTCCATTCCTCAACAACTTCACCTAGACAAATACTTAGATGGTATTTTAAAACCAATTTCGGTTTTATTTCGGAAACGTAAGCATATTGATTAGCGCAACTCTCTGGATGCAATTTAAGTTCGTGTTTTCCTGCAGTAATTGCATAACCACACAGCAATAAACATCGACAATTAATATAAAAATATAATCTATAGTGGTAATAACCAGTAATACAGCGTGTTTTATTGGTGAAGCGGGACCAGCAGAAGGTAATGACAATGTAAAATGTCTCACAGTGTATTTCCGGGCTTACCTGGTGAAGGCTCGTATATGACAATGACATGTTTTTTTGGTGGGAACAATCACATTTCTGTGTGTATTGTTGTAATTAGCTTTAGCAGCCTGTTGCATACCAAAGTGTCACAGAGTAAGTGGTTCCATCATGCCACAAGGGAAAGATGTCCAGCTTACATGCAAATGTAGGGTCATAGCATGTGCTGGATGACACCAGAAGGATCCCCAGGTCAAGAACCTGCTGGTGACTGCTGATGCATAATGGAGTGACGTGGTAGGAGCTTGCCAATAGTCCTCTGCCAGGGCAGTAGTATGTAAAATCAGAATGTGGTAACAGAATAAGAAGACTGCATACATGGTCAGGCATAACCAAAGGTCAAAACAAAGGTAATCCTCATATTTTTGGGATATGTGATGTAATGAGACATGTGAAAACCTTCTGTTTTAAGAAGTCTTTACTGTGCTACTTACTACTCAGTGACCGCTGACCTTCACTGGGTAATGGCTGACTGACAGCGGATACACCGGCCTCCGAGGCTGGTGCATCCACTTCCAGCCATAAGCCAGCGCAACTCCCCTTCTGCTTCAGTCCTTGGTTGCTAGAACCACTGGCATCTAATAGAGTCTAATAGACCCCTGATATCTCCATAAAGAGAACCTGTCACCTCCAAATGCTGTCACATAGGGGATTGTTAGTCCCTTTGTGATAGCAAAAGTTAAGTGAACAAAAAAATTTAAAGAGGTTATAAAAAGGTAAAAAATAATAAAAAATAAAAAAAAAAACAAATGAAAAAAGGTGATAAAAAGTAAAAAAATATATAAATAACATAAAAATTCAAAACCAACCCGGCTGCCCCCAGCATCTGGTTCAAATAAACACATGCATGTAAGGCATGCACGTGTATGTAAATTGGGAGTCCTGACAAAAAAATAAAATAAATAGTGCCATGCGCCGGGATCGGTGCATCACCACTGTACCTGGAAACACATACCAGACCGAACTGAGTGACCGTTTTGTCCAGACCGCGATTCAGACTTCTGCTTGACGAAAATTGTTTTCACTGGACCTCCTTGAATTTCAATTCACTACCCCTGTTGTAAACAGTGGCCTTTTCAGCATTTTGCGGGCTTGAGCATTTTTGTTTTAGCCAATGGAAAGCTAGCTACTAGGAGGAGTTATACGGCACAAAATGGCACAAAAAACATGTGGTACGTGCATTTTTCAGGCACTCCCATTAAAGTATATGGGCAATTTTCGCTGATGTTCTGTTTTAAGCTGAAAGCAAAACAATGCTCAGGTGTAAACCATTGGTGCACCATTGGGAAAAAAAAGGATTCTTCAGCGTTTTCACACTTCAGGAGATCCACAACAAAATGCTCAGGTGTTAATGAGAGCTGACTAAATGCATTTCTGGACAGATTTTTATGGGTACCAATGTGCAAAAGATATAATGGATGGGAGAAGGGACACTGAGTAGAGGGACTGGATTGTGGCTATCGTACAGTGTAAAGGGTGAGTTTGGTGGGTTTTATGTAAAGATGAGTGTTTTTTAAGGCACTAAATTTGCTTTATATGAATCATTGATGCAATGATACAACCAATGATACAATATATGAATCAATGAATGAATGAATGATGCATTCAACAGAGAAAATTTACAGTAGGATTGCCAAATTTGTGATCCCACCTTCTCTGCAGCCTGTTGAAGCTCTTCTCTGTTCGCTGAAGGCGGTGGACCAGCAGTGGATGCAATATGGTCAAAGCTCCCGCAGATGGTGACTGGTAAAGTGGTGTCTCCTAAGCAGTGAGAATATGCAGAATGGCTGTGGCCCTAGAATGACAATTGAGCAGGCCATAGAAAAGCAAATAGGGTGTCTGAAGGCAAGGGGATGCTAGAGCTACATATATAGAAATTTTCTGAAGGTGATGGGTGGGCAGGGAGACACTTAAGCAGCTGCTAAGCTGTCTGAAGGTGGTGGGCATGGATAGCATAGAATTTGGTACGGATTGAAGAAGATGGTATGCAACTGTAGCAGATTATACTGCTCTGCAGCTCCCTAAACCTCTCTCTTGGGCTACCATTATCAGTTTTTGATTACAATATATCTGTCTTACACATACAGTATATCTGTGTGGCCCGTATATAAAGGTTCAAAAGACTTTGTGGCCCATCCTTGGTCTTTACAAGCCTGGTTTAACAAGTGTTGATGGTGGTTACAGGTGCAGTTGGGTGAACCTCAAGATGGCTGTTTGTCTCTGATTCTCCCTGCAAAAAAAAGGATCAGAATCCCTACACTTCTTTAAAGCTTTATTCTAATACTTCAAATCTGAGGAGAACATCCACCCCTGGGGCCTATGTAACATGTTTTGATAAAAGCAAATGTTTTCATCAGCAAATATCAGAAATTCTAACAAGTCAGCATAAGCTTGTATATTTAACAAGCAATACTCGTGTAGATTTTGTAAGCTAGATCGAACTCTGTTAGCTAAAAAGCCTACAAACTATACAGGCCGAAGCTGATAATAGGTCACCTTACTCACCCACTTGAATTCCCTATAGAAGGCTTGCCTAGCACTGTGTGTGAATTAAAGGACATCCTTGCAATATCATAGTTTGTCAGCTTGTCCCAAAATGTACCAGAACCTTAAAGTGGAACTCCACTCAGGACTTATATTTCTAAATAGCTTGGAGAAGCTTTAAAAACTTTTGTCAATTTTTTCTCTCTGTGTCCTCAGAAGGCACTGGCTGGATTCACATCACTTGATGCACACTTGAGTTTACAGATATGGGAATGCGTTGCATGAACAAGTGTGTTTTTCAAGACATGTGACATAGAGCTAAGCTGCCCAAGTCGAATGGCGTTTGGCTATTACCGAAGCTACGGCTAGATCCTTCGGCAGGTAGGTAAATAACCCTCTTAATATTTTATTTTTTCCTTAATGCATGTTGCAGCATGTTGTAATGCGTTGCAGCAATATGCTCTGTATTTAAATGCAGCATATTCCATTTTCACCAGTGCACACCCACACAGCATGTTGGCGTAAATTGAGCCTATTGTAAAAAATTGATTTACACTTATCATTGCTTTCAGCTAGTTTTAAGCAATGTAGTCCAAAGCATCCCAATGCACGTGATGTGAATGGGCCCTGGGACAAAAAATAAGTTAAAGTGGACCTATGAAATCATCTTACATTCATACATTTGTTTGCTTTTACTTACAATTACTGTTTTTCCACTTCCTGGTTAAGTGAGGCACTGGTAATGTAGCCCTGGCCTCACATCCTGGGAAGGTTACATCGCCTAGTGGCTTCTTGGGACATCTCATCTGTAAACTGCAACATCCTGGGAAGGTTACATCAACAGTGCCATTCTTAAAAAGCCTGCAATTATCTATAAGTATCTGTTTGTAGATTGACATTACTAAACCTGTTTTACCTTTGTCTTAAGATAAGGGCAAAGGTCCTCTTTAAAGCCCAATTAAACCTACAGCTTAAATCGCCTAGATATGTTTCAGGTGCATCAAAACAAAAAGGTATTTAATGCCTTACAATTAGTTTCCTTTTCAAAGAAACCAGCTGGTTTGCTGCTAAATCTGCGTCTTACAAGACTGAAGAACTCACATCACAACTCAATACAGCTTTCGAGCTGCAGGGATTGTAGTCCACATACATCATTTCTCTCATTAGGCCCTGATGAAAGGAGTGTGTTTTGGACCCCTGAAATATGTTGGATACTCTGCTTGAATGTCCCCTGACCCCAATGAAATAAAGTTGTATCTGGACTATTTTAATTAGTATGGTGCTTCAAATACTACATTTACTGTTTTATAGAAAGGAGGCTGGGTTGTCTATTCCTTCAAAATATGGTATCTTGTGACTCATCTGACCAAGGAAAGACTCTGCACTACATTACTGCATTATAAGTAGTTCCTTATTTCTAGGGGCAAACCTGCAAACTTTTTGGCCAAAGATTTGCAATCCACGAATCTCAGGATTCACCATGAACCCGAACCTCATCTTTAGTTCTGACTTTATTCTGACTTTCTAATCTGCAATTATCCAAATAGGAAAGCAGTCTTCTGAATTGGGTTACTTCTGAGGCGAACACATACACTCCCGTGCTGCTGCTTCACTCACAGCCACTGGACTAATTAGGCCAACCACCTCCAAGGTCTGTAGACCCTGACTGCATGGAGCAACAGCAGACCTAGTGGTGGAACTGGGTCAGACAACTGGAGAGACCTCCAATCTCAGATGGTTCAAACTTTCAAAGCGGCCCAACACCCTCCCATTTCATAATTAAAGTTTTGACACCAGAGGAAGAAAAGTAGCATCCCCAGATGAAGGTCTATAATGGTCGGGGGTATTTCTCTCTGTATAGAATTTCTACAAGTGGGTCAGGATCAAAGCTGCAAGCTTGATTTAGACACTTCACCCTCTTTTTCCTTTACCCCAAATTCACACTTAATAACTCACCATAGAGTTTCCCTGTAATGCTATAGGAGTAGTAGTAGGTTGATAGCATACTTTTCAACCAATCATAAATCAGCTCTCCACACTAGACTGCTGAAAGTGTATACAGATTGTTTGCTTGGAATTTCTGCATATTATTGTTTTTTATAATAAATAAGCTGACACCTGTCAAACTTTAAAGCCAAAAGTGATGAAAATTATAAATCCTGGGTGCATGATCGTTAACTGCTGCAAAGTATTTGAAGCGGAGAAATCTGATTTGAGCCATTTTCAGTACGTTGCCGTTCCCCGGCTCTATCATTGCCATGTCCATCTGGGGACGTAAATAGCTGCCTTGTCAAGCGCAACAAACATCCCATTTATATTGCTGCATAACAATATTACATTTTTATTAGGTAACAAAATATGGATCCCATCTGACTAGAATATGAAAGGATTATGAGAAATAAAATTAGTACTGATGACATTGCTGCGCCGGGTAATAGTCTTTCTTTCCTACCCGCAGATCATCTGGCAAAAATTCAATTATTGTCAAGACTCGGAGTTCTAATTTTGGTAATGAAACATGAAAACCTGTCAAATTCCAGGTTGTGGTCAAAAGCTCAAGAGGGACAGACGCGTCATATAATCGCTGACACAAGACAATTTGGATGAGATGATAACAAGGTAATACCACGCTGTTTTTTTTAAATTTTTGATTAATATAAATATGCCGACATTTCCAGTTCAGATATCAGACTGCATCTGGCTAAAGGCTCGCCTTCATTAGTCATCACAGTTAATGCGACTTGCGTGTACAATATTTGCGCCAGTTAGGCGGTGTTCTCTCAGGGATTGATAAAAGTATGTGAATATTGGAAGTGTTTGTTATTGCATTCAGACAGCTTAGGGTCTTGGTTTTCTTTTTCTTAATAGGATCCAATCATCTGAGGCACCAACTGCAGTATTTTTGGGAGGCATTGAGAGTGCCATATGTTCCTCTATAGCATATTACTTAAAAGCGGTGGTCTTTTATCAATCCTAAAGTCAATTTTATGGGGATCAAAGAGAATTATCAACATCATCGTCTGATTTTTTTTTTGTGTTAATAATTAGATCATACAGACTGCAGAAACCTGCATGAGGCCGATAGAAAAAAAGGAGTCTGAACATTTAGATCAGATTTAACAAAATAATTGAAAATATTAATGCATGTGTAGCTAGCTTAAAGTCGAATGCCAGCCTGCTCACTCCTTCCCGGTCCTTTACCCCCCACCCCCTCTAACTAGTCAATGAGTTAAAGTGACACTAAACTCAGGAGTTACATTTGTGTATCACTTGGCTGTAGATCCTCAAGTCATCTCTGAATTGGTGCGGACACTGTCCTTCCTTTTGGAGGGTGGCTACTTTTGCTCCCTATGGTCCCTGTGTGTGTTGTAAAGTGGCCACCGCTCCAAGCTCACTCTTGTGATGGACTACAATCTCATGTTTATTTTACTAATTTGTATTTAGATTGTAGTCCATCACAAGAGTGTCAGCTTGAGTGTCAGGAGGTCAGAGGTCACCTGAAATGTGTCAGATGTTTCCCTGGTGAGGCCAGTCATAGGACTAGGCAACAACTGTCAGTCTTTGGGTGATGTTTGAAAGAAGAATATTGTTAAAAATGAGAAGCTGCTAAAATCCCTAAATAACATTTGCACTTTTTGTACTTTTTTCAGCAATATAAATACACATAAATATAAAAAAATATATAAAATGTAAATAAATAAACATCAACAAAAATAAATTAAAACAAATACATAAAAAAAAGGAAAACATAAAAAGCACATAAACAAGCAAAGGATACTAGGGCGGACAGGTGCTTTGGTAAGGGCCCGGGGGGAGGGGGAGGGAATGACCCTCCATGGACAGAGCACAGCTTTAGTTTTACGTTACAGAATGCACTTTTCTCACTCCAGGGTTTTCCACTTTTTGCTTCCAATCAGAATAACAGCCAGGAAAACTGCATAATATCAGTTTATGTGACCAATGTTTATACTGTATGTCAAGTGAGCAAAAACTAACATTGAAAGTGAAAAAGGAAAATCCTTCGTAGTACTCTTCCTTCCCAAACAGTATATCCAAAAGGAGCTGCCTCAGGTGGCATCTCTTTTGGTCATGTGCGGGGCTGGCAGGTAGCCCGGCATGACTGCTTTGCTGCACAATGTTTGCAGTGTGCCTGCCGCCCCCTTCCTGGCCAGAGCATCCCAAGTTGCTAAGAGCTGAGCAGAGTGATGTGTAAGGGCATCTCCCTGCCCAGTTTTTGGCAACTTGGGACGCTCTGGCTGGTGTCCTACCCAGTTTCTGCCAACCAGTGATGTCACTGGTTGGCAGGAGCTGGGTGGAGCACCAGCCAGGGCATCATAGGTTGCTAATAGCCAGGCCAGGAGATGCAGAGCCTGCACTCTGGTGTCTGACGGTGCTGTCTCCTCTACATATATCCCCCCTGCTCTAATTACATGCGCCACCACCACTCCCTGCCCCCCACACACCTTAGGAGGCTAGGAACACCACTGGTTCTACAACCCCTAGTGCTTGATATGGTGAATCATGTCCCATGCCACTTGCCGCCCCACAATGTAGCACTTGGGGCCTGAGCAGCCAGTTACTAGGCCCTAGCACTATCATATGTGTCAATGACCTCACTCTGGGATGCTTCTGAGACCATTCAGAGTTCAAAGACCTGCAGTTGACATCCTCTGACCTTCATTTGACCTGGCTCAAGCTGGTTTTGCATTCCGATAGACTTGTATAGGTATGAAAATCTACTTCAAGCTAATAAAAGCCTGTTGATACAGGCACTAATACTTTTCGAACTGGAAGAACTTCAAGTATGTCTTTCTTTCTCTCTCCTTGCTCATTTCCTTGTCAAGTATGCTTCCTTCTAAAGCATGTGTGCACTTTAACATTTCTCTTCAGGTTATGGGAAGACATGGATATCTGCTGGAAATCAACAAAACCCTTGCAGGGTTAGTTAAGAGGCAACAACTGGCATTATGTAGTAGTTTTAAATACTGTTAGTGAACCGCAGTTCCCAGCACGATCTACAAACTGTAAGCAAACCAGGCCAAATGAGCCGCATTTGACACAGTATGACTGTAGCACCGGCTATAAAGTTGAATACGTGAGAGTGGCTACTGAAGTCAAAATTATAGAGCAATTACGTGAAGATTCAAAATCCATAAAATTTTGTTTCCACTAGCAACATTATTAAAGAAAATAGACTTTCCACCTCTAGCAGCTAATTGGTGCACCCGCGGAAGGGGTTTTAGCTGCAGTACTAGCACTATGCTGGCAAGAGAAGTGATTGTGATAATAGCTGTTCCCTATGTGTTTAAACTTGCAAGTGGCTGATGACTGCTAGTTATTTTAAATTTACCAACCGCTGCCCCAATTTCCAAAAACAGTAACACTCGAGCACCTAATACATCTCTTTCATGTCTGGTGTGTTTTCTGTGTCCCTGCAACATTATGTGATAGATCTGTTGTTGCAGTAATTCTAATTACCTGATTAAATAATGACCCTGCAGTAATCATAGTGGGCCGCTATTCTGCACAATGTTGTTTTCAAATAATGTTAAAGTGACTACAACACCGTAGTATAAAATATATATGTGTCTACGTATATATATGTTTTACCTAAAGAGAGCTATATTAGGACATGTTGACCCACTTATGTTGTTTATAGTCTTGGATTCATCCCTGGCTGTATTTTTAGTATCTTCACAAGGTTACCTCTTCGGTCTAGACTTTTATACAGCTAAAAAGTCACCCCTGATGATTAATTATTGGTCTGTGAGCAATAACAGAGCAGGAACTATGTGCTTTCTTTCTGCTGCTATTTCATTTTTTCTGCGGCGTCTGAGGCGGCGGAGGGGTGGGGGGCTGTTGGTGGTGCATGTCCTGAGGGAGGGTGGTGCACGTCCCGAGGGAGGGTGGTAGTGGTGCACGCTAATGCGGAGGGCTCTGCCTCTGGCTCACTGACGTCACTGGTTGCCTGGACTGGGGTGGGACGCTGGCCAGGAGCTTGGTGGGACGCTGGCCAGAGCGTCCCAGGTTGCCAATAGCTAGGCAGGGAGAGGTGTATGGCCCTTACGCAGCTCCCCAGCCTGGCTCTTAGGCTGGGTTCACACCTGGGCGTTTTTCAGAGCTGATCGAAGCGCTGAAAAACGCTCAGCAAGTGAAATCCCATACTTTTCTATGGGCATGGTTCCCTCCTGGGCGGATTTCAGCCCGTGGAAACGCGCTGAAAAACGCCCTACGCCAAAACAAGTACAGGAGCTTCTTTGGGGCTTATTTCAGCTCGTATCCATTGTTATTCCTGAGTGTGGCTCGGGGTTAACAAAGCAGTAACCATGAGCCACACTTGGGAATACAGCGTAGGTCTTTCCTTGTCTGCGATTCCCACTCTGTCCTCCGTCTTCAGGGTTCCGTCCCTTGCAAGCGTCGGCGTCGCAGGGGGACAGGACTGGCAGGAAGTTTGAAAGTAAAAAAAAAAAAAACAGAAAATAAAGGAAAAAAAATTAAAAATCATACCGCCAGGGAGGTATAAAAACGCGTGTTTCACTGAACAAAAAAACGTGCAAAAAAACGAGCTGAAAAACAAGTAGTAAAAAACGCGCCTATAGTTCGCCCAGGTGTGAACCCATCCTTATGGATGCTCTGGGAAGAAATAGGGCGGCAGGCACACTAGAAAACATTTTGCAGCAGAGCGGCAATGCCCCTCTGCCTCCTCTCCCCCCACATAACCCAAATAGATGCCGCCTGAGGCAACAGCCTTAGGCTGCCTCATTAGAGGAATGGCCCTGGATGCACGTATCTGAACAACCGCAATCAGTAACGTGCCAGGAAATGTTAGACCGACCACCAAAAAAATCTGGAAAGTATGCGCAACTCCCCATGGTTTTTCCTTATAAAAATGCTGTTAAAAATACTGAAAATTACCTGGTGACCTTGACACAAATCTAGTGAGCTTCTAATTTCCTGCAGTGAGCTGACAACAGTGCCTCTGCTGCACTGAAATCCCAAGAGGCAGTGTTAGCCCTACCTAAGTTATCCCCTTTGGGGCTACAGTACACCACCTATCCCTATCTTCTCTGCCCCTCTCCACATGCATAAACTGATTCCTTTCTCAGCAAAACATTACTTCTACCTTGGCTCCCAAAAGCCTTCCCACACAATGTGTGCCTGGAAACTTTTGGCTGTTTTACTGTTTGAAGCCCTTCCATGTGCACCTTGCTGTAAAGCTGGTAACGAATTGATGAGTCCGTTTGCCATTTGTTTTGCTTGACTATTTATAAACAATTCGCAGAGCCATTCGACCTGTGAATCTCTGGGAATGTTCGTTCTGTGCAAATAGAGGCAAAATCAAACCTTCCTAGTATATTAGGCCGACTGTAATGTAATACCACATTAGGGCCACTAGATGGAGCTGAGAAGCATAAAAAATAAGTATTTATTCCCTATGCTCCGCAGCTCCGTTTAGTGAACATAATGTGGTATTACATTACATTCTACCTGAAAAGAAAGTATCCTAAGACCGTTCATTAATGTCTATATTCACATAGAAGGAACATTCACAGAGATTCCCAGGTTAAATGGTTAATAAACAGGTGTAGGTAAAGGGATCTTTGGAGATGTAGGTCTGGGGGCATGTCTACATCATTAGGAATTTACCTTAGGCACCCAACTAATCACTCTCCTCAGCAGCTGCCCCTGCAAGTAATAAAATCGGTTTCCTACTACAAGAACAAGATCAAAGAAGAAAATAATGCTGGGACATGCTCTATAGGGAGTGAGGGGGGTTGGGGGTAAATTTGGGACATGCAAAGAGCAAATTGATTCGTTCCCTAGAATATTTTTATTTTTTATTTTTCATAGTTCATTGCAAGCAATGGGAAGCAATGTACCTGCCTGTAAATTCCTTCTTGAGCTAGAAATGGTGAAGATGAGTCTGAAGCCTAGAATGGTGCTTGCAGAGGTTTCAAAAGTTACCCTGGGCTCCGCTGGGCACTGTATGTATGTAGCGTATGTATATATGTATTTATGTATGTATGTAGCGAATTTCATTGCATGAAGCCCTTTGTTTCTCATTATAAATGGCACACAGGATATGTGTGTTAATATCTTCATCATCCACATCTAGATACATTCACACAATGTTCAGCTGCACTTACAGAATTACATTATTAATTCACTGCCTATCTTCAGGAGCACAACAAATATTATTCTCAACAATAATTGCAAATGTGCAATGAGTTTGGAGATCCCTTTTAAACTGATTACATAATTGAATCAGGTTCCACAGGTGCCGGTGGGTAATTAAACAATGAATTTAACAAGGCTGTGTGTCTAAAATCAATATCTCCCTTCTGTTGTCTGACTCTGATCTCCCTACAGTTGGATTCCAGGAAATGAATTATAATTTCATAGAATATTATTGATATTCAGCATGAGAACAAATGTAAACACTGTACTATTTAATTACCTCTTATGTATGATATTAGATTAATCTTTGGGGTAATTATACTTTTTCGGAGACCGGCGTTTTATTAACTCTTAGCAGCTGCTAATTGATCCCAACATCAAAGCCGGAAATGTCTCTCGTTCCTCAGTGAATACTCCTGCATGTGTTTGAGAAGATCAAAGGAATTACATTTACAGGTCAAATACGTAGCATGGCTGATATACATAAAGGAGACGCACTCTACCTACCCAGGTATTTTGTTTCTTCTCCTGGAAAGGGTGTTGCTCGGATTATGAAAGACCTGGGAGGGAAAAACTGCTGTGCATACATCATGCTCACAAAGGAACTAAACTCTGAAAGCTGAAAAAAGGAGAGGGCAAAGGACTAGTTACTACTTACTAGAATTGTTTGTGGTACCTCCGGCAGCTGATCTTATACCAATACTTAACATGTCTTGCTTCCTCGTGTCAGACTCTCCAGCAAGGAGAATATGAAGCAGAATAGTAGTGACATCAGCAATTTTCACTCCAAATATCCTGAGACTAGCAATCATAGGCAGGAGAGCCTTAAGGTGCCCATACACTGCACGATTCTCGTACGAGAATCGCGGGAAATCCCGCGATCGTACGAGAATCGTGCAGTGTATGGAAGGCGTGCGACTGTTTCTATTGTACGGTCACACGTCTTCCGTCAAACAAGCAGGCTGGAAAACCCGCCGGGAATCGTACGACTCTCGGCGAGTTAGTGGCCTGCTTGTTCGTCAACTGCCGAACCGTCCGATGTGCGCACGCACACTGCCCATTTGCAGTGATCGGAAGCCCGCCCCTCATTGCAGTCATCGCAAGCCCGCCCCCCGTTTTTTTAAGTACTTTACAACCCTCGCAAGGTTGTAAAGTGTATGGACACCTTTAGATTCACATTACAGATATGCAGCTGGGCCTAAGCACACTCTCATACCAGGAAATGCCCTACTATTTTTCAGGAGAAATTCCAGAAAAAGGTAGATTTTTCAAGGTTGTGCTTGGATGCAATTAACATTCCTAGGTGTTCTGTATAACATAGCAAATCTTTACCCTTTGAGTTCAGTTCCACTTCAAAGTATAAGAAAATCTTAACAGTTAGCAAGCCGTGACGTCATTGGACTTGCTCCAACCCTTTGTTTACATTCCGGAGCAGGGCTGTCACTTGCGGCTGGTGTTAGTCAGGTGACATCATGACTTGCTCCGCCCCTTTGTTTACTTTCCAGAGCAGAGCTGTCATTTGCGGCTGGAGTTTGTTGTGTGTGGACGTAGTGGCGGAAGGTGGGGATTTTTTCTTTAATGGATTTGGCATCATGATTGATGAGGATCTGCATCGATGGATGACTTGATTGATGATGGATTTATATCATGGGAAATTTGTTTTGGTGGGGGTTATGAAAAAAGGACTTTTCAAACCAGTGTGGTGTGTTTCTTTACTATTTTACTGTTTATTTGGTGAATGAGTAGGGGTAACAACTACCCCTTACTCATTCCTAAAGGGGGGCGGCATCTGGGTGTTCCCTTTATGCAAGGGGGCACCCAGATTCAGATACGCCCCCCTGCCCGCAGACCCCCACAACCACTGGGCCACGACATGGGGACAATGTGCTTTGCCAGGGGGTCCCCCCCATGTTGAGGGCATTTGGCCTGGTATGGTGCAGGAAGGGGGGTGCACAATCATTCCCCTCCCCTCTCTTTCTTGCTCTGCCAGGTCGCTGCTCAGATCTAGGGTCAGGTAAGAGATTTTAGGGATTATTATATTTCCATTGCTTACTCTACTTCTGTTTTTTTGCTCACACTGCTATTGCTTGCTCCATGACAATGGGGCTAATGCTGTGTGTGGGT
>NW_017306855.1:119150-136757 GCF_000935625.1 Nanorana parkeri | reverse complement strand
CCAGCAGTGCACCGACATGCAAAGACGGCATGTGATCTGCCCACCTCCACCTGCTCTAATTGGAAGTCATTGAATTATAATAGTAAAGCACATCTGCCGCCCACATGCTGTCGTTGGATGTAATTGAATTGTAGTAGTAAAGCATTTCTGCTTCACCACGCACATGCATTGACGCCGAGCGCATGAAGAATGATGGGAGATGTAGTCCCTCCAGTGGGCATGCACGGGTGGAGGGTGCCCCCCGGAAGATGGAGCTAGAGTAGATGTTCTAAGTTGTCTTTGAGGATCTTAGAGAATGAATAACTTCACATTAATGCAGCTAGACCGATCAGTGATGGCTTGCTTTAAGGCGCATTTACAGCCCATTATAAATATGTTAATAGTTTAATGTCCACAGTTGGTGCACTTTAAGTCTTCCAACTTGGGTTTATAATTTTTCACTGATTTCCTAGGAAAAACACTTGTTTTTTGTTTTACTTCAAGAATCAATATCATTGGCTTTGGCAGTTATGGGAAAGAAACTTCAGGATAGCCTACTTGTTCCTTCCTTCTGATGACGGTGCCACAAAAAGTCACTGTGCTTCAGTGCCTATCTTAGTACATGTCTATGGCTCAGGCCTAACTTGGTTAACACAGATTGTCTTTTTGTGCTATATCACATTGGTGATTCTTCTCCAGCTTACATCTATACCTGGGAGCTTGTGTAAATAGAATGGGAGTAAGACAGATGGCAGAGTAGGGAGCAGGGCTAATAGCAGCATTCATGCCAAAATAATTGTTTTGGTTGCTGCTTGCATAGTGCTAATGGTTGTGGGGCACCTCTGCAAATTGACAAGCCTAATAGCGGTGCACATACTGTGTCGCAGTAAAATCTGGGGTTTACAATAGTGAAGGAAGAAATGCCCAAAGTATCTTGAAAGAAAAAATACCACCACATCAGTGTCAGTGGGATGAAAAAATGCTGAAGTGTCTATGTCAATAGGGGGAAAAAATACCCCTGCATTGGTGAGGTCAGTCCAAGGATGGCTACTTTGGGATCCATGTCAGTGAAATGAAGGAGTGTAGGGGAGCTTGGGGGCTCTGTGGGGTGCATTGAACTAAAGGTCCGTTGTGTGGCTTTTGTTGAGAGAAAAGGACTAAAAGGGCTCTGAGGGAGGCAGGATGGCTAAGGGTTTTTGGAGTTTTGAGTGGGATAAGGGGAGCTCTGGGACTGAGGTACTTCCCTCTCCCTATGTTTCCTCACAATTCAGACCTACTGTACTTCACAGCATAGTGCCCACTCAAGAATGAAGACAGCTTCTCCTTCTTCCTTTTTGGGTCATGTGATATGTCACATAACAAAAGGAAACAGGAAAAAGGCCAATCTGCCCTCACTCCCCAGAGGGGCGTCTGTACTGAGAAGCAGTAGTAAAGGATGGACACCGGCACTCCAAAGCAAATCCAGTACGTCTTGCAAATTCAAAACAATACGGGAATTGCTTTGGAGTGTCGGTGTCCATCCTTTACTCATATTTTGACGACAGCCACCCGTTGACATCTGCTGCACCCACTTCTTATCTCATGGAGCAGCGGTTCGATGGGTACACAGACTGTATCCTGTACTGAGAAGTAGGTCTGTTCTCAGCTGGTTCCCCTTCTATTCTGCCCACAGTCGGCTGCCATTGGAGGGAGAAGAAAGCAGGACCCTCCATCCAGCAGCTATCCTGGTCCTTGGCCTGCCTGACAGAAGTGATGCTACATTCAGAGATCCAGGTAATAGAGCACAACACCCAGAGAGCTACAAACCTAAGCGAAAAGCCGGTATCTGCAGGTGAAAGCCAGCAAGTTCACAAGTATGGTGACACCTCACCAATGGCACAATCACCTAAATGCAACTTCTACAATGGATGTTGCTCCATTGCAGGTTGAAACACCTTGTCACTAGCGAGGGAATAGCAATGGCACAATACCTCAATCACTTTTTCTATTCGTTCTAAGTTTTTTCTTGCTTGATCTTTCATATTATAGTTATTTTAATAAATATAGCGATTCGAAGATTAACCACTAGTGGGAGCAAGTACTCAATTTGCAATCACTATCTTCGTAAAGTATATATAAAGCCGAAATCTTCTTAGAATCCCTTTTGTTTGGTTTTTGTTTTTGTTTCTCCTGTCGGTATCCCAATTGGAAGATTTCCCTTTACTTACTGTCCTGTATTTACAAGAAGAAATGAGAGACAGTCTCTCGAAAGAAAGGTAAATCTATTTGAAGATTTTTTTTTCTGTTCTGGTGAGAACTCAAAATTTTTGACTTTCCCTAATTTTTAGTCCTAGTCACTAGGACAAACTAAAGAGGGTCAGGCTCCCCACCACGCACACAGACAGAAATAAAAACTCAACAAAGGTTCTAACTTAGCCTTTCTCAACCATAGTTCCGTGGAATCCTAGGGCTCCTTCAGAAGTCACTAGGGGTTTCTTAAGAAATTAGCAACTTCTCTGAAATCATTAACCCCTGACACCAGTGAACTTTTTAGCCACCTGTAAGGTAGGAATTCTTCTCACTGACCACCAATGTAGGGGGCATTCTGACCCCCAGTGTAATGATCCCTTTTCTCAATGATCACCAGTGTAAGTGACCACAAATGTGATGGGGCACTTTATCAAAGGCCAAGGACACAAAACAATTTTTGGATTCCTTTTCTGGCTGCTAATATTTGTTTTGTTTCAATATTATTATTGAAAATAAATATTGTTATTGATGGAGCATTCATCCCCTAAGGAGCTGCTGATAACCCGGATCTTCTTTATCATGTCTAATGAATTTAAGCAACCTGCAGTCCCAATAGCATTAACCGCCCTGTGCTTGTTACTAATAAAACTGAAATCCAGGCCAGAGGTATGATGTTGAAGAACTTTTATTAGAACACATGCATTGGGAGAGAGGGTATAGGGCTTAGGACATCCATGAGAAAAATAGACAGAACAGAACTACGGACTCACCAGTCCTTTTCAGTATTCCACAGTGCACAGTGCACATGCTGACACTGGGTATTTGAGCAACAGCTGAATAGGAATAGGCACAAGATCTTCAGTAGGAGAGACACCAGACTTGCTCCTGAGGTACATTCCAATACCAGGCACTTCCAGCAGCCAGCAGCTTCCATGGTTCTCCTCCTCAATCAGTATTAGGCCTCCCCCAGACTGGAGGCCTAGCAAAGCAATTCCGACACTTGAGCATTCCCACTAAAAGCTAAACCAGCAGGCTAGGACAGGACAGGACTGAGCACATGGCAATTCCCCTGAGTATGTATGCCCTTACCCAGCATGCACCACTGGCCATGAAACCACCAGTGATTGGCCGGCAAGCCACACACACACACTTATAATATCCTCCCATTGGTTGCCCCATACTGAAGCAGAGTCACACTCCACTCAGGTAGGTACAATCAATGCTAGAACCCCTGAAATTAACCAGATACATGCTGACTATAATTCAGCCAGACTGTCTACAGACCATCTACAGCCATTCCACAAAAGGTTAAGGGGGCTACACTGAAAATAATTTTTATATAGAGAAGGACTGGACATTACTTTAAGTATGTCATATTCCTTATTCTTTTTTTTTTTAAATTCTTATATTTCATCCTACTGTTCACTCCATTCTACCCTGAGCTGTTGGTACAGTAATTATTAGGGGTTCCCTGAGACCAAAAAGTTAAAGGTTCCTCCATGTTAAAAGTCAGACATCCTTATCGATTTACTTGACATGGGTCAAGTTGTTTTAGCCAAATGGTTAGCATGGCAACCTGGCAACAAGCATTTTCAGGAGAAGTTAACAATGATGGTCTCCTTCTTTCTCTAATAACAGATATTTTTTGCAGGGTTTAAAGCATTTAGAAAGTCAAATCCCAGGATTCTTATACCAAGCCACAGCCTCCTTCCCCTACCATCAATGAACACTTCATCATTCATTCTTTTTATAATTAAAGATTGCCCTTTCACCTGAAAACTGTCCTTTCTTATAGTAATGGTCATGTGACCCCCCACTACTTCTTCCTCCCCTGCTCCAGTGTAGCTGTGTGTATGGTCTTGAGAAACACGGCTACGTCCTCATTTGGATGTGCAGCAACCCATTGACAAAGCTACAGGGAGTCAGAGAGGGTGTGTGAGTGGAAATGTTCAGCGGCATTCTGTAGTTCTGAATAACAGCCATGGACCTACTTACTCCTGCACAGAGTCCAAATGAAGGTGTGTCTATGATGACTTGGAGGCATGTCCATGATGGCCAGTGTCAAGAGAAAGAGGTTGGATGATGCTGGTCCTCATCCAACCAGGAAGATGGACCGCATGAATGCAGGATAGGTTAGTATAGACCTGTCCAGCAACTTGTACAAGGTAAGTATTAGCTTGATAATAAAAGAAAGAAAAAACAGGAAATTGGACTTTAAATTCAGTAACCAAAATATAGAACCACAGGCACATAAAAATGTGAAGGTTACATCAAAAATGTATCTAAAATAAAATAATTCAGGTAAATGTGAGCATGCTCATTAAGTTAAACTGCAGCATTCATATAGAAGTCACACAGGACTAGATGAGTTGACATTAAGGCATGTATTTATAAAAAGTTTGCAAGATTTTTGTGCCGACTCCTTCAACAAAAGCCAATTGAAACATCGACTTTTGATGAATGGAGGGGTGCAGACAGGGCCACACACTGGTTGAATTTAGTCTATGACCAGTTTAAGAATTATGGACAATATTTATAATTTGATTGGCAGAATTCAGTGTAAAGTCATACTGTGCCTAGCAATATGCTGGAACAGCAGAGAGCGTACTAATAAAAGTCTCCACTAGATGGTAAGCTTGAAACACTTATCTGAATAAACCTAAAATTGTTTCTGGAGGCTTTTCTACAAAACAATGCATATTTATTAATGTTCAAAATTTTTTAATTATCATTAGCATACACTTTAACTGTTTCAATCACGTTGACGTTTATTTTATGACAATAATCTTTTTGGGATGATATGTTACAGTGCATTTAGTGTAAACCACCAAACTTACTATTTAATTAAGTAATTAGCTTGGTAATGGTATGGCTGGACCATAGGAATTGATGGGCTAGTGTATTAATTATTAAAGCAGAACACCAGGCACTGACCTTTTATTAATTTCTGCTGTATAAAAAAAAAAGTTAATTCTGTTGAGGTGTATGCCATATCTAGAGTTGCTTCTCATTTCTTTAAAATGTATACTTTCATTCATGCCAGATAGTACAGCCAGGGGCTTATCCATTGCAAGGCAAACAAGGTGCTTGCCTTGGGTGGCACTTTTCAGGGGGGCGTCAAAACGCTGCCCCAAATCAGTGCGGCATGCCGGGCCACACAGAATGAGGCAGCCTTGGCTGCCTTGGCTGCCTAATCAGGCAAATTAGGCGGCTGCTCGTTGGGTCATGCGGCCACCTAATGTACCTGAGACAGTTGCAGGGTGGCAGAGGAGGAGGCGGTACTGGAGGCAGGACAGAGGAGGGGCAGAGGCAGGGCTGGGGGCGGGGCCAAGTGAAATGCAGCCGGCTGGCGGAGCTGCGGGCGGCTCGGGGCTGCACATACCCCACCATCTGATGGCGGGATAACCCAGAGGCAGGCTGGAGGGCTTCAGGTAAGAGGAGCAGCACATGTGTGCAGGGAAAAGGACCCTGCACAGCCCACCATAGATCCTGTACAGCCCACCTGAGAGTCCCAGGTGGGCTGTACAGGGTCTGTGGTGTGCTTTGCAGGGTCTCAGGTGGGCTGTGCCGGTTCCATGGGGGGCTGTACAGGGTCTGTGGTGGGCTGTACAAGGTATCAGGTTATGGTTGCCACCCATCCAGGATTCACCCGGACAGTCCGGGTTTGGAATCCTGTGCCCAGGTGTAATCTCACCTTAAACTCAGGCACATTATTCAAACTGGACTTGTGGCTCCCTAAGAAAGCCGCATACCACTGGACGCCGGCACTGTCAGTTCACTTGTCGTGGCTCTCCTTGAGCCTAGTCCCTCCGTTTCTCCTCCGCAGCCTGCTGGGATTGGGAAGAAGTAACATCAGACAGAGGGTGAGGGAGAAATCATCCTCTGGCTCCACCATGCGCTGGAAGGGTTGTTTGGGACCAATTCGCCAGCACATCGCCTTCTCCTCCTCTGGCTCCCTGACATGGTGCTGCCTGCCTGTGGACCACTGGTGAGACACCACATCCCAGACAGCCCACCTGAGAGTCGCACAGCCCACGTGAGAGCAGCACAGTCCACCTGCGAACCTGCACATCCTGCTGAGAGCCCGCACAGGCCGCCAGGCCACCATCAGAGCGCCAACCTAGAACAGTACAGAGTATGTAGCTTCATATTATTTTGTATTGCTGTATAATGTATTCCTGTAGTCCTCTATAGCCGGTCTCCTTACTCCCTTCCCCTGGCTGTCTCTTCTTGCTCTTTCTCCTGGCTTGCTCTCTTCACTCTCTCCTCTATATTCTCCCCCCAAAAATTGGCACACGTGGCACTAGAGTATTCGGGTTTCACTTGAAGAAAAGGTGGCAACCCTATCTCAGGTGGGCTGTGCGGGGTCTATGGTGGGCTGTGCGGGGTCTGTGGTGGATTCTGCAAGGTCTCAGGTAGGCTATGCGGGGTCTATGGTGGGCTGTGCGGGGTCTGTGGTGGGCTCTGCAAGGTCTGAGGTGGGCTGTGAAGGGTCTATGGTGGACTGTGCGGGGTCTATAGTGGGCTGTGTGGGTCTGTGGTAGGGTCTCAGGTGGGTTGTGCAGGATCTATGGTGGGCTCTGTGGGGTCTTTGGTGGGCTCTGCAGGGTCTGTGGTGGGCTCTGCAAGGTCTCAGGTGGGCTGTTCAAGATCTATGGTGGGCTGTGCAGGGTCTGTGGTGGGGTCTGCAGGATCTTTGGTGGGCTCTGCATGGTCTCAGGTGGTCTCTGCGGGGTCTCACGTGGGTTCTGCGGGTCTATGGTGGGCTCTGCAGCCTCTCAGGCTGAGACCCTGCTTGATGAATCAGGGCCATGAAAAAGTATTATATGTGAACACAGAGGGCTACATATACCCATGTCTGGCTTTGTGACGGATTAGTCTTAGGTACTCTTTGAATGTAATAAAGCTGTTGCACTTTGACTAAAGCTGAACCCTGACCAGAAGTAAAAACACTATTTTGCCCAGTTATTTACAAATTAAAACAAATGATAAATCCTAACTCTTTTGTCCCCCCATTTAAAGGTACCCCTTTTCGCTGCACCCTTCTCCTCCACCCCTATACCATAGTGGTTTGATTAAAATGCATGCTTATTTGTAAACCTGTATATGTACAGTACATAATAAAAATAAATATAAAAGTCTATGACTTTTCAAAGCTAGAGGTTGGGTCTGCAACATGCCTGATTTTAAGGTGGGGTGCAGGGCAAAGTCTTATGTGCTGTATTCATAATTGTAATAAAAATATAAATAATTTGTAATATTCTGTATACAATCAATGTATTTCAAATGCAAAACATGAAAGTCTGTGGTAATATATTATCCCTAACTCTAAAGAACTCAATAGGAGATGTCAGAAGTCCCAACCTGCCATAAAGTTTCATGCAAACCAGGTATGTAAAAGAGCATAGGTATAAGAATAGAAAACCTGTACTGTACTGTATAATGACAGTATAATACTAGTAGTATAGAATGGAAATAAAGAGTCTATGCAAATATTGTAACTGAATATGGGCGTACAGTGTCCTAAATTATTATTAACAACTTTAGCTCCTATATACCCCTCATTGACCAAAGTAATTGTTAGACTTTAGCTTTGGGACTATTGATTTGGCAGTAACTTTGTCCTCATTTCTTATGATACCCAAGTAATGCATAGATTGTTTTAGAAGGCTTTTTTTGGCAATACTGCTTAGCAAAAATAATTTTACTATGCAATCTGCAGGCATAAATGGGCAACAATAATTAGAAAAATCTTTTTGGTGGCAAGATTAGGAGCTGCACATTGCAATTTTAGAACCTGTATTTAGAATGGATAGGCAGATTCTTCTGCAAATATTGCATTTGTGGTTTATAAAATACATCAGATGATTGCATTGTGAGAGAATGACTTTTGCTCTTGTGCACAACCCCGGCTGCTTGATTGGCAGCTGGTTCTGTCTCTCTAGAGCCAGGGCTAGCTGTGCCTGTCCTCTCCCCGGTCTGTCCCTCCAATAAGTGCTGGAGGAATGGGAGGGATCCTTGCAGGGAGCGGTGACCAACACTCACCACTCTCTGCAGGAAGAAGATCATGAGCTGAGTGATCAGCAGTTCATGATCACTCAGCTATCGATGTATAGAGCCAGCATGTGAAAGCTGCAGTGTCCCACGCTGGCTCTAAGTATTGGGAAGAGTATATTCTAGTCTCTCAATAATTCTCCTGTAATGTGCATAGTCTGGGCAAAGGGGCACTTTATGATTGCAGCTACTAACCAACAGATCTAGTCACCAACTGAACCCCAACTAGCCTAATTTCTAGAGGTGAAAGTGAAGACCTCAGCTTGTGTACTCATAGAACACAATACGCACATATTCAGTTACAATGTTGGATTTGCATAGACCAGGGGACAAACTTCCACTCTATACTACTAGTAGTATACTGCCATTCACAGAGCACTCACACTCTCTTTTACATACCTGGTTTGCATGAAATGTTATAGAACGTTAGGACCTATAATATTGATATCTCCTTTTAAATATTATCAAATTAGGAAACATTTATCAATGCAGACTATAATGTTCTACATTTGAGATATGTTGATAGTATAAAGCAAATTACAAACTGCATACAACGATCAGCAATAACATAATGACTATCTATCTGTCTAATATTAAGGAGGTTCCACTATTGCCTCCAAAACACCACTGACACATCAAAGCATGGACTCCACTAGACCTCTGAAGGTATGCTATGGTATCTGGCACCCAGCCGTTTGAGCTACAGTAGTTCTACTATTGGATTGGACTACATTCTCCACCCAAGACCCTGTCACCAGTTCACCTGCTTTGCTTCTATGGACCCCTGCAGACCAGGAATATCCAAGAGAGGTGCAATTTTGGAGTTGACCTGACCTAGCCATCGAAATTTGGGCCTTGTCAAAGTCGCTCAAACCCCTACACTTGCCAAGTTTTTCTGCTTCCAACACATCAACTTCGGGGACAAATGTGCACTTGCTATCTAATATATCCCGCCCACTTCCAGGTGCCATTGTAATGAGATAATCAATGTTATTCACTTAACCTCTCAGTGGTCATAATGTTATGGCTGGTCTGTGTAAATGTTCATTACATTTTACATTTATTTGTCTTGTCCCCTACCTTACAAGGGGCCATGTTCCAGATCCAACTACTACTGCCTTTTAAAATAAAGTCAAGTGTTGTTTTTTAATTTTTTATTGTTTGTTTTATGACGTTCATTTGATTTATATGTATGTTTACAAATCTACATACATTTTAATGAAACATTTATATTTACAGCGCTGCTTATTTTATCAGCACCCTTGGTACAACTGTAAAGGGACCAGTTCTATTGACTGTCCCTCTTCAGAATTAAGCATTCACAGGAGGTTTCTATGATGCAAAGTTTATTACCTATTACAGTGTCAACAAAAGTATTTGGAGCAATCCAGTATAATCTACACCTTTAGTCCTGCACCAACTACGACAAGCTACAGATCAGGCTTGAGCCTGGTAACACTATGCAAAATAATAAAGCCCTGACTGGGTTAGAGTCTACAGAGTCCACGCTGTGATGGTACAGTCCACTTCGGACATTACATATACTGTTAGTATATGCAGCACTGTCCAGCTCTAAAAGTGCGGAATCTATAAATTACAGTAAATTATATGAAGTATACCACATGACACCAGAAGTGTGTTCTGAGCAACAAAACATTTTATTTCTAGTTGTTGGATAAATGGGCATTTGTAAAAATCTGAACCTTCACCCTTAAAGTGTACCTATAGCTCAAATGTTTTTTGATAGTGTAGAGAAGGGTTACAACCTTTGTCCTGTTAGAAGGATTTTCTTCAATTCCTCTCCCAAAGACAAACAGGAAGTGAGCAGAAATCCCCTTTTGGACAGTTGTCTCCAGAGTAGTTGTCCGTGGTGAAAGATTTGACATCACCTCATGTTCCCGTGACAGCCATAACATCTTGTATTTTCCTTTACTTACTGTTCTAATGGCAATAGTTGCCTGCATAAACAAAGATGGTAAAATGCCCCAGAAGGAGCAGGAACAGCAATAAAACCTTACAAGGGTTATAACCCTTCACTATTGAAAACGTTAAAAATTTGGTATAATTTTTCTCTGATATAGATATGAAGCTCCTACCACCCTTAGTGGAGTGGCTACTAGAAATGTAGTGATTGCCAGAGCTGTAGACAGTCTGGTTGACTTATAGTTGGGATTTATCTGGTTGATTCCAGGTGTTCTAGCATTGATTGTACTTGCCTGAGTGGAGTGTGACTCTGCTGTAACCAATAGGGGATACTGAGAGTGTTAGTGCAGTCCATCAGCCAATCACTGGGTTTCTGATAGCCAGTGGTGCATGCTGGAATGGGCATATATACTCAGAGAAATTGCCATGTGCTCAGTCCAGCCTGTGGTAGCCCAGAGTCCAGTCAGGGCTGGGTGCTGTCCAGCCTGCCTCCGGGCTTGGCCTGAGGGTGGAAATACTTGAGGTCTAGCTGGCCTATGATTTCCATGGTCAACATGAGTTGTATTTTTCATCCACCGTGTACCAAGGGTGGGACAGGTCTTCAGGGGGCTGTGGAAGGTGGAAATTCTTCATCATCCTCCCCCCTAGAAAGACTACAGAGAAATCTGATCTTTCTTTTTTCAATCAGCCATCTTATACAGCACAGCAATGAAGTAATAAAATGAACTAGGATCACACTAATCCAGCACGTTATTAATCTCACGTGCCCCACTCATGCGGTGGCCATATTGAGTGGGGCACGTGAGATTAATAACGTGCTGGATTAGTGTGATCCTAGTTCATTTTATTACTTCATTGCTGTGCTGTATGTGCATAGGCCAATGTAGTTGGATCTGTATGTGCGTTATAATTAATCGAGATTAATCGATTTAAAAAAAATTTGATTAATCGAACAGGTAAATTTTAATCATTACCAACCCTAATCTAAAGTAATTGATTTATATGCATTTTTAATTTTACTCAGCATTTTTTAAATCATGTTGTCATGTCATGTGCTTTGGAGCAGTCAAATAGACACTGGCCATATCTCGAGGTAAGGCAGAAATTCACTTCAGTCTTAGTGAACATACTCAAATTTGCTGGGAACAAAATTTTTATGCGGCCCCAGATGACAATATTTAGAGCAAAATATTGCAAAAAAAATGCATGTGCTCCATTTGTACCTCAAAATAAATACTTAAATAAATGTAGTACAAAAAAATAAAACATTTTTAAACTAGTAACCTTTTTTTTTTAATTAAGGAGGTGCCCTAACCCCAAAGAGCCATATAAAGCCCATTGCACCCTTAAAACCACCCAAACTTTACCTTACCCATAAATGGACATGAATTTCACCAATTTCGGCAAAATGTCTCAATATTGACTTATACCTACCTCTGGCTGAACTGGTTTCTGATGGCATTTTTTAATAAAAATCTTAAAAGCAGAATCATTAACAGGAATCTTTTAATGGAACATTGCAGTTCTTACTTACCTTTGTGTCAGTGTTTTAGGTTTTTCATATAGGATACGATGATCTGTATTTGTGGGGGCACTTTTACATATTTAGACCTATTATTCATTCAAACATGTGTTTTCTAGTGGCTTGTCATTCAAGCACGGTTTTGTGATTATTTTATTTATCCAGGTAAAGAGGAAGGATGGTGCCGGCTTTCTGGCCAATCAGGAAGCCGGTGGACAGGTAATGACTCGCCATCCGGCTTCCTGATTGACCAGCTTCACAACCAATCAGATTTGAAACTGTTTCTCCTGTAGATTAATTTTTTTATTCACGTGCAATGTGCCTTCGAACTTGCTAGAAAAATTATACAACTTCAGGAAGTATCAATTCCCTAGAAGTAGCTTCCTTGCATCTCTTAAGCCCTCTTCTCCGGTGGAAGTAACCTTTTATGTAGCTGTCTGGAGAGGAGGGGATGGGTAATACTATAAGGTGCTACTTGAGTGACAGCTCTAAGTCTGCTAGACCTGCTATCATCACATCCAAGATGGCGGCACCCAGTAGCAGTCTTGGGGCTTTGGATGTCTACAAAAGGGAGATTTTTACAAGTAAATATCATGCATGACATATTTTAAATGAACATTTAATCTTATAGACAGGTTTTTGATTAAATGAATGGTCTGCTGTCACAGTGTCTTTAACATCCGGGTCACTTCTTCACTTGTTTATAAATAATAGGTATATTGCACTTCAGTCTTGCAAAGCAGACTAGGGTAAGGAGACCAGGAGAAAAAAATGTTCTTGGATTCACATTCAATTTTTATTCAGTATATGTTATGTAATGACAATATTTCTAAGACTTGTACCATCACATTTTTGAATTGTGTAAAAGACATTAAATTACCTTTGTGGGTTTTGCGGTGATGTCATCCAGTGAAGGAAAGGACTTTTGGCCTGGTGGACAAGCACAGCCCACTAACCCTTTCATGGTATGGAGAGTTTCCTGCAGGCCAAAGAAAGTGCATCACACGCAGTGTGCCATGGTACTGCAGTGATTATGAAGGAAGGTGGGTGTTGTTTTTTAGGAACATTGTTTATTGCGACACATCATTTTACAAATACATGCTAACAACATGTAAGGAATGAATTATATATGAGGAAGAACTGTATGAGCTGAACAAGATGACCAGTACACAGACTGTAGTGTAGACCTACATTAAAAAAATCCTAAATAAAATACCATGTCATCATCACAAATAATCCTTATTTTTCAGCTTTAAATGAGCACAACATATTCTACAGTTTTGCTTTTAGCAAGGACTTCTTGCTATTTAGTCACATGACATCTCCGAGACGCAATGGAAATTGGTGCTGGAAGGCTTTGCTCAGTCTGACGATGTGATCTTAGGTTTGAAGAGGGTGCCAGGGTGTAAGCCCAGCAGTTTTCACTGATTACATTCCTTTCCTGATTGAGGTCTGAATGGGGGAGTATCTCCACTTTGGTACCACCAGCCCAAGATATTATTTCTACTGAGACTACAAGAGACTTCAGATTCAATTAGGGAAGTAGAAAGGTGAGGGGTGGGGAAAGGCCTGACCATTTAAACTGTGGAGACCTCCTACAATGGGCAATGCCAGTATGTCAACATCAGCCCTGACTGCCCTTCTAGTGGGCAGTTTGGGGATTGGTCACCTGGCATGGAGGCAGCCTATTGGGGTTCCCGGTCTCCTTTACAAGAAGTTCCTTCTTTAAAGCACTTTCCAGTCCTGACTCATAGAGACTAATCTACAAGAAAAGTTCAGATTCTATCAATCAGTGAAGCAGAAAGGCGAGGGGTGGGGAAAGGCCTGACCATTTAAACTGTGGAGACCTCCTACAGTGGGCAGTGCTCTGAATATACAGAACATCAAGTGGGTGGTTTGGGGATTGATCACCTGGTACAGAGGCAGTCTACCTGGGTTCCAGATCCCCTTTACCAGGTCCTTCTTTAAAGCCACCAGCCCAAGAGATATTATTTCTACTGCCCTAGGAGGCAAATGCTACCCAGCTCAGTTGTCCTCTGATCCAGCGCTCCTAAAGATTTTGTCCTGAATTAGCCTGGAGATCTGCAGGAAGCCCTATGACACATACGCTCCCTGCAAAGCTACACATCCCAAGATACTTCAGATCCCACAAATCAGTAAATCTGAAAAGCGAGGGCTGGGGAAAGGCTAGCCGATTTTAATTGTGAAGACCTGCTACAGTGGGCAGTGCCAGTATGGCAACATCAGCTTTGACTGCACAGAACTTTAAGTGGGCAGTTTGTGGATTGATCATCCGGCATGGAGACAGCCTACTGGGGTTCCTTGTCTCCTTTACAGGAAGTTCCTTATTTAAAGCACCATCTAGCCCCGACTTATATTGATATATCCACAAGAGACTTCAGATTCAATCAGTGAAGTAGAAATGCGAGGGATGGGGAAAGGCCATCCCATTTTAATTGTGAAGACCTCCTACAATGGACAATGCCAGTATGTCGACATCAGCTCTGACTGCACTTCTAGTGGGCAGTTTGGGAATTGGTCACCTGGCATGGAGGTAGCCTACTGGGGTTCCCGGTCTCCTTTACAGGAAGTTTCTTCTTTAAAGCACTTTCCAGTCCTAACTCATAGAGACCACTCTACAAGATATTTCCTATTCTACCAATCAGTGAAGGAGAAAGCCGAGGGGTGGTGAAAGGCCTGACCATTTTAATTGTGGAGACCTGCTACAGTGGGCAGTGCCATTATGGTGACACCAGCTGTGAATGTAAAGAAATTCAAGTGAGTGGTTTGGGTTATGATCACCTGGGACAGAGGCAGTCTACCTGGGTTCCAGGTCCCCTTTACCAGAAGTTCCCTACTTTAAAGCACTCTTCAGTCCTAATTTATAGAAACTCATCTTCATAATAGCAGGCCGTCCTAAAGGAATGAGACTAATCTACAAGACAAGTTCAGATTCTAGCAATCAGTGAAGCAGAAAGGTGAGGGGTGGGGAAAGGCCTGACCATTTTACCTGTGGAGACCTCCTACAGTGGGCAGTGCCAGTATGGTGACACTAGTTCTGAATGTACAGAACTTCAAGTGGGTAGTTTGGGTAATGATCGTCTGTGACAGAGGCAGCCTATCTGGGTTCCAGGTCCCCTTCACCAGAAGTTCCTTCTTTAAAGCACTCTTCAGTCCTGATTCATAGAAACTCATCTTCATAATAGCAGGCCGTCCTAAAGGAATGAAGGAAGGTAAACTGACCAAACTGATATAAAGTGCCTCTTGTTCAGTTTTAAGCTAGCCCCCCAGGTCACAAGCTGTCTGTGCAATATCCATTAGGTTCTCAACAGGTGGGTCATGATCCAAAAGTGGGTCGCACCCCTGTGTTCAGTTGGTCACCGCATGCCTTCCACTTTTCTAGGTGAGAGGCTGCTCAGCCTCTCCCTAGCGCAGCATTGTCTATTCTTACACCAAGCAGCCATTCAAAATATGCTGCCCAGCACTGAGTGTTGACTTGAGGTGGGGTGGGGTGGGCTGGGGGTATGGCCACGAGTGAGCTCCCTCCATACGTGCATAGCTTATAGCTCCCTTTTTTGTCCTGTAGAGGTGCATGGACTGGAGTGACATCACATTCTGACTCCCGGGACCTCAACTGGTGCACATGTGGGCTGCACAAGCAATGCACATATGGATGGAGCTCCATCACAGCACAGCAGCTCACACTGCCATGCGTTCCATTGCAGTGCGACTTGGGCCACGACTTAATGACCGAGGACAAATGTGGGTCCTGAGGTTACACAGATTGAGAACCACTGCTTTAAAGTGACCGTCAGCTATGTAGGAAAGGAACTTCTTAAATGGATGTACACATGTACTGGATAGACCAAAATCTGTTCATTTTGCAGGCAGGCCATGTGGACTGTTAATTATGTGAAGGTACAAGACACAAAGAACTCATGAGAATCTCTCTTTATTGTTGTATATATTAAGGTACCACAATAGAATTGTAGGATATACACTTGTCTGTGAGCACGGTTACATCACACATACACACACACACACTCACGGGTAACAAACCTTGCACTTTGGAAAAAAAACTGCACATGATGAATTTCCACCCCTGTACAAATCCCTTGTGTGTGTGTTTTCTCTTCGAGGTGAACTCCATAATCAATAAGGGTTCCCAGCTGCAACTGAAAGGTGGTCTGTGATACTTAATGAGATTACTTAACAATACCGAGCACAGAACAATGAAGCCCAGAAATCCACTGCAGACAATCAGAAATTGGCTTTCACGGAGGTGACTACACTAAGCGGCTGAAAGCTGAACTCCAGGAAGATATGTAGACACAAATGAATGCTCAATATTCATTAATACATCAATTAGGTTTTGTTTTTGTTTTTTTTTTTATACAAGCAGTACCTAGATTTGACCTAGAATCAGTCTCTTGGAATCCACTGTACAGCAGTGCTCAAGCTGGGAGAGGGAGAAACAGCAAAAGGAACTAATCACAGGCTGGGGGAGGGACAAGACCTGTAAGTATTACTTAAAAACTTGAGTCCAGCACTAGGCGGCGGCTAATATCCCAATGCTGTTTTAAAATGTCATGGCACTTCCTCTGAGTACGGAGGCTGCTCTGTCCAGCACCTCATGGCGCTAACAGATCCCTGCTATAGTAGCCTATTGCTGGCTGATGACAACCAGCAATAGATCACTATTAGAAGTGGTTTCCTGTTGCACAGCTAGATGGGGGGTCTAGATTAGGTCTCCACTGACCAGATCCCACATGAAAAAAAATGTATATTTGTATTACAAATTAGAGACTTAAATAAATAAATAAATGAGTATAATGAATAATAATATTATAGGTAATACAAAAATTTAGTTTAAAAAGTTTTAAAAAAGAAATATAAATGAACAGTATATGCATATAGATATATATTTATTTATCTATATGGATATCCTAAAAATAAATGAAAAATATTGCCACCCAAAATAATCCGCAGGTTTCAACATTGACTTTGGATGATCTGGATGGCATTTGGGTTCACTGCTAAATGCAGTGCCATTTGAATATTAAGTGACTACAAAGCCTCCATTGTGCTAATTTGTGCCCTCCTCAACCCAAATTAATCTTATCGCAATGTAGCGTCAAAAGGGGAAACAATCTCCTAAAGTAAAATGGTAGCGTTCACTTTCAGCTTTGCCACTTCACAATGTTACATGAAATTCGCACCAATGTGATAGAATTTTATTCAACTGACTTTGTTGATTAGGCTTTGGGGTAAATCTATTGGGGGTACGAAAATTACATAAACATTGCGCTGGGAACAATTACAGGTTCTTCTTAAATTTTTTTAGAGCTGCAGCTAACGATTATTTTCAAAATCGATTAGTTAGCCGATTATTACGTTCGATTAATCGGTTAATCGGATAAACAATAAAATAATTTTTTTTTAAAATGGCTCCAGTGATGGACTACTAGTTTGTATTGAGATTGTAGTCCATCACAGGAGCAAGCTTGGAGCGGTGGAAGTAAAAAAAATAGTGTGGTGTGCAATATAGTGAAAAGGAAAGTGTAAAATTATACAGCAATGAATGCAGAATGGCACCGGCTATAGAGGACTACAAAGCCCAGCAATAGTACATTATACAGAGCAATGCAGAATATCACCAGCTATATAGGAATACAACAAATCCCAGCAATAGTACATTATAGCTGGCGGTATTCTGCATTGCGCTGTATAATGTACTGTTGCTGGGTTTTGTAGTCCTCTATAGCTGGTGGTATTCGGCATTGCACCACTGTATAATGTATTATTGCTGGGCTTTGTAGTCCTCTATAGTTGGTGCCATTCTGCATTCATTGCTGTATAATTTGACACTTTCCTTTTCACTATATTGCACACCACACTAT
>NW_017306855.1:101220-119133 GCF_000935625.1 Nanorana parkeri | reverse complement strand
TTAGATTAGACTAAGGGTAGACTAACCCGACAGATATAGCATGCAGACAGGAAACATTGCCAAATTGAAAAATATATTATTATTTTTTTTACGAGGCAAAAAAGGCCTGGGGACTCCAGTAGTTAACTACAGCAAAACAAAATTAGGTCACCTGCTCTGCCAGACAAGCTGTGTACATCTTAGGACTGGATGGACAGAAATACAAATCCTTTGGCAGGTAAATATCTCCCATATACAGTATGTACTTTATCTATGTATTTAGCTATTTGGCTGGAGTTCAGCTTGAAAGCACCCTTACCAACTGTTTGCTGCCAGTGACCATTCGTCATTGCTCTGTGCACTTTGTTATTAAATTACTGCATTTGAGTCCATTTGTGCTTGGAAAAGCAAGACACTCCAAACAATGTCGTAGAGCTTACACTAGAAGTCTCTGCGTTAAGAATATACCCACCCCCACCCCGACCTTAATGGGCATTCATTGTAAAAATCAGCTTTAGAGGCATTGCTTGCAATCGAACATTGTGGTTTGCTTTGCAATCTGAATTAAAGAATGGCTGATGAGCAAAACATGCAAACCTTTAATCACCATTGCATTCAGTTATAACTATCTCTCTCTATATATATAATCGTTATATTAGTCATAATTTATCCATTATTTGTTCAAATTATATTGACTCTAATTAAATATAACAAAAATAAAATATTTCCCTTTAATACATATACAGATTTTTTTTTTAGTGTGAGCTTTCTCCTGGGGGAATAGAAAATGGTACAAGCATGTATCAGCCTATTAGCTGCCAGCATTTCCCAGCAACACATTAACAGCAATGTGCTGACGATGCCACCTAATGGCAGCCACTGATGCGAAAAGCCAGAATGGGGATGTCAGTAGAAACTGATGCATAATTATTAGTGATGCTGATGCCCAAATTTGTTGTCTCTGCCTTAATCCTCTACATTATATCTATAGGCTTCTATTAGACCCTCTAAAGAATGCACAAAACCGGATACGCTACAGATGGAGCCAATGACAAAGATGGAAACATCGAAAAAGACATGATGCCACAGAAGCTTCCTCCACTGAAGCTTAAGATGGAAGAGGCTCGGAAGGAGGAAGCAGAGACCAGCTCCTGTGAGGCTGCCAGTGAGACCCATTAAGAGGGCAAAGTGGGGCACGTAGATGGCCATGAGCAAGGTTAAAACGACTAGGGCACATCTGAGAGTGAGTCCCCAAGATTTTATTCTCCCATCACCCGCATAGCAGTTTGGGAAGAAGGCCCTGCTCCCCTCCTGAAAGAGAGACCTTTCCAAGACCTCCACTGCAGCGAAGAAGGGCAGTGGGTAGGACAGCAAGGCTTTGGCCACCAGGAATAAGTTAACCACTGCTCTGATAGTTGAGGGTAGGTTGTCTGTTATGACCTCCTTGGTTTCATCTGCCCAGGTCAGATAAGCCACCAGAGCAAAAAGACCTTTGAGAATGCAAGCGGCAATGTGGGTCCAGTTCATCATGCAGTGGAATTCTTTAGGCTTTTGCATGTTCCCTTCCAGGGAAGGCAGGAAGATCTGAGAGGTGTAGCTGAAGACAATGATACCGATGGAGATAGGAAATTTTTTTACATCAATGTAAAACTTGACTTTGTCCCAAGCCCAGTCTCTAGCTCTGGAAAGACAGTAGGCAATCACTAGGACATTAATGACAAAATGAGCTAAGGTGCAGAGCAAGCTGAACTTGGAGACAGACTTTAGGTTTTTGAGGAATGCACATGGTAGAAGCACAGCTGTGGCTATGATTGACCAGGACTTTTGGGAAACTGGCAGGGTCGGGAAGCTGTTATACATCAAGTTTCCGCTGACCACCACATACAGGATGCATGTCATGACCAGTTCAATAATCTGGGCCACATTGACAATCCTTCCTCCGAGTTTTGGAAACCTCGGTGCGCAGCAGGCGTTGGCAATGTCCACATAGGTGTCCCTGGTCCTCACAATCTCTCCGTCTTCATTCTCTTCATACAGGCAAGCAATGAGAATCTTTCCTGTGTAGCAACACACGACTGCAGCAAAAATAATGAGGAACAGTCCCAGGTATCCACCGTGTAGAATTGCGTAAGGTAATCCCAACACAAACATCCCCTGCAAAACAAAAGCAGAAAATAAGTGAGGTCCCCTCATCCCAATATATAATTTTCTATGTGTGTGTGTGTGTTTGACTGTAACAAGCTTGGAAGATATGTAAAGCCAATGGATAGAGCAGAACAAATGTCAAGTTTTTTTTTGTTTTCTCATTGAGTATATTTTCCTTCACTTGTCATTCCTGTCCCATCGACACAACAGGAAGTGAGAAGAAATCTCTTCAAAGTGGTGGGAAATCCTCTCTTAGGGCCCATATACAGCAGCCCATTGCAGTAAGGTGCTCGTCACCGCAACACAAAGTAAAGGACCATATACTGTATGTGTTACTGTATCATTCATTTTTTCATGTTAAATTACACCCCAGCAAGCAAGCCTGTGCTGCAGCACATCATGATGTGGGTTGTGGTGCTCTGCAAATATAGATAGATGGATATTGTCCATCTATAGTTATCTATTGTCATATAGTGGGTTGTGGTGCTCTGCAACAAATGCCACAAGAACTATTTTATTGTGCATTGCAGCACATGTATTTTGAAAAGGCTGCCTAAAGCATCATGCCCAAAACGGAGTTCAGATAAACTTTAACTTACTTTTACCCTTTCTATGATATGTGATAATATAGAAGTAAATTCAAGCCATTAAGGTCAAAATGGTATACAAAATCAATGAATCATGTGCTTCTACATAATGCAAATACACAAATTTTAAAAAAATTATGATATACTCTTTGAGGACACACTTCTTGCTATGAACGCCTGCCTTACATGTTCTAAAAGGGAATGTGAGGTGTATTTGCTTATGTTCACTTTATTTTTGTGAATTAAAAACTGTAAAAATATGTTTTTATTCAGGTAAACATGAAATATTGCATATGGATATTTTATACTGACATTTTTAGCCAGCTCTGTACTCAATGTATTTTTTTTCCCAGGCTATACTTACATGTTTTTGAAAAATTCAGTTGTTTGCAACATTCAGTAGCTCAAGGTGATATTTATACACACTATTCAATGACTGGATCACCCACATTTACACACACATTCATCCTCAGTTATTCTACCTCAACTTTTGAATTACAAATAGTTTACTTTGAAGGTTGAGCATTCCCATACCAAGTTAAAAGGCCCCACCACCATGCCTATATGCACATCATTCCACTGTCCAGTGATGAGTCAGGGCCTAAGGGTAGTGGCTAGATATCATAGACAGCCATATTCCCTTATTTTATATAACGGAATCTTATATGTCTGTTGATACTCCAACAGGGATAGCTCCGTGCCATTATTCTTGACTCTATTCCTATTCACCTGGAAGCTTCGATTGTTCCCAAACACCGTTGTGTGTTCCGGCTCCTTCTCTTACAATTTCAATAATACAGATCAACCTCTATCAACCTTATTAGCCTGGACTCATTTTTAGGACCCAGGGAACCCCCCACTGAAAATTATTATATATAAAGGGCAAGGTATATTAGTGGGATCAGTAAGTTGCAGAAAGTTTTGAAGAAAATGTTGTACGCCATATTGTTTTTAAAGAATGTTGAGTATTTGACTCCCACAGCAGATCATTTGTCAACAGACTCCTGCTATATACCCCGAAAACCTGTTTCAATAATGACCAAAAAGTGAGAAAATAATGAACAGAAAAGAAGCATAGGTAATGAAAATTGTAGTGTCACCTTACACTAGTGGTCAGTAGAGGAATGCCCCCTTACATAACAGGTCAGTAGAAAAATGCCCTGTTGCAGTGCTGGTCTGTAGGGGAAAAGCCCCTTACATTGGTGGTCAATGGGGATGCTCCCCCTTAAGATGGGGAACAGTGGAAAAGTACTTCCTTACATTAGTGGTCAGTTTAGTGGCCCCTTACATATGTGGCCACTGTAGACGTGGCCCCTATCATTGGATATCAGTGGACAATTCTGCCCTAAGATTGGTGGTAGGTATAGGTAGAAGATCAATATGCCACAGCTCAAGGAACCCCTAGCAACCTCTGGAGGAACCCTAGGCTCCCATGGAACTCAGGTTGAGAAAGTCTGAAATAAATAATTCAAAAATGTCAACATAGAGAGTATTCAGCAGGTCTTCAGACCCAGAAACTCAAGCACAGAGGTCTCACCAATACACCCCTTTAGAGACAGATAAACTTGATAGGTGCTTTAACTCTTCAGTATGCACCACACACAGAAATAATATAATTGGGTGGACTGACCTGGTAATTATAGATTCCACATCACCACAGCATAGCCATTTACCTGTGTACCATTCCTACTCATATACACAGTATATGTGCACAGTATATGTGTCTGTAACAGATTACAATCACTTAGCTGATCATATTAAAGGAAAAGTATTGCGAGAATAAAATATAATCTTCCCAATACTAAGAGCCGCTGTGGGACACTACAGCTGTCACAGGCTAGATCTATACTGAGAGCTGGAAGTTCATGTAACTGCTGATCAGACTGCTGGTCTCCTCCTGCAAGATTGTAAGTCACCACTCCCTGCAGAGATTCCCCCTTCCCTCTCTGTTCCTCCAGCACTCATTGGAGGGAGAGAAACGGGAGAGGGCGGGCACAGCTGGCTCTGGTTCTAGAGAGGCAGAGCCAGCTGTCAATCAGGCAGCCGGCTGGACCGCGACCATATTGTTGGAATCCCTACCGGCTGCGGCGTGGCTCTGCTAGGCGATCAACAGGTAGATCTCGATCGACCTTATGGGCACCCCCTGTGCTAGAGTCTTCTAGCAGGTCCCAGCCAATGAATAACAACCGCCCAGTTGTTATTGTTTCATGACAGATCAGCGTCCCCAAATGACATTTGGGGACGCTGATCTGTCATTACAACTGGGCAGGGCCAACCGTGAGATCACGACTGGCTCCGCCCAGCTGTCATTTGCGAGGCGTTCGGCCGGCCATTCGCCTCGCTTCGGCTGATCCTTCGGCTAGCTTTGTGAATAACGCTCTAAGTGTCAGAGCTCTGCCTGTCAGAAGGGCCTAGCATTCAGCCTAGAAAGAAAGATTTGGGAGGCTGCTGTAAGTATGAGGTGCCTGCAGAGTCTCTTTAACTTCATTCACTAAGCTAAGTGCAGATTTGTTAGTAAAATCAACACTATAATCTTTGTGTTCCAAGTCTGTCACATAACTTTTTCTACTCCTTCAAGAAGAACCCTCCAGGGGATATACAAATAAGATGCCCAATCAAGTCTCACTTTTAGATATCTGGATGAAGTGTTATAAACAATTATTGATGGATACATGTACCATAGACAGTACAGATACTAAAACCAAACATTAGTGTAATTGTTACATTCTTGCCTGTGGTCTTGCTAAAATTATTTTTACAACATATCAATTAAATATCCTGCCTGACCAAAAAGAAGTCACACAATCACTCTAATGTTTTGTTGGATCACCTTTAGCTTAGATTACGGCACACATTTGCAGTGGCATCATTTCGATAAGCCTATGCAATGTCATAACATTTATTTTTGTGCAAAGTTGCATTTATTTTTCACCAAGATCTTGTAATGATGATGGGGAAGTTGGACCTCTGCATAAAGTTTTCTCCAGCACATGCCAAAGATTCTCAATGGATTAAGGTCTGGACTCTGTGGTGGCCAATCCATGTGTGACAATGATGTCTCATGCTCCCTGAACCACTCTTTCACAATTTGAGCCCAATGAATCCTGGCATTGTCATCTTAGAATATGTCCAATGTGCCATCAGGGAAGAAAAAATCCATTGATGGAAATACCTGGTCATTCAGTATATTCAGGTATCTGGCCTTTTTTGGGGGGGATATGACATTGCTGAACCTAGACCTGAAAAACTGCAGCAACCCCAGATCATAACACTTATCCAATGGAAGGCTCCAGACTATTTGCTTAGCTAAATCCAGTTGGTGACTTTTTTTTTTTTTTGGCCAGGCAGTGTACTTATTGGAATGAGTTAGATTTAAATTGCAGCACTTTTTATACTGTGCAAGTGAGCCTTTGCAATATCTGTAATTTCCCTCTAAAGTGGGCCTGTCATGAGAGAAATAAGAGATTCCTATTCCTGACTTCTGCCCACAAATTCTAGTTACTGGCTCATTGACTTTGATACAATTTTCCAATTCGCTGAGCCAGACAAAGTAGGCAGATCAGGATAATCAGAGAAAAGTCAGAACTCTTTTGGCTTGGTGTGATCAGAAATCGCCCCGTCCCACCTCCGATCCAGTGTACAATAAAATACTACGGCCATTCAGGATTATTCTAGTGGGTGATAATGGGCACTTCTGTCCTCATTGTGCTTCAGAAAAAAAAAAAAAAAATTTGGCAAATCTCAGATCTTATCTGGTCACATTTTCCAGGTCAGTGGCTCAGAAGGTATCAAAGACATGGGATCAACATGACATCCAGTCAACTAGCATCATCAGAAGGAAAGGTAAACAATGGCAGACTCCATGGCAGGTTTCCTTTAAAACCAATGTTTTATTATTTTTTAGTTTTGGATAGAAGGGGGAAGAGATAAAACCTCTATTAGGTTATTTTTTGCTGTGTATGTCCTAAAACTTCCTGTTTTGGAGATACAAATCTCCCCAGAGAGAAAACACAAAAAACAATGAAAACAGCAGTGGGTCTAACTCTTCCGCTTCCTATCTAAAACTTTTAAAAAAAAAGTGACCTCTACATACTCTTTAATGAAGAACTCTGGGCATGTGCAAAATTAACTCTTGCAGCGGGTTTATCCCCACACTGCAAGGGTTATGTTCTCATTTTGGTCTAGGGTCTAAAATAAAAAAGAAATACTCACCCAAACCTTGGTGACTACTCACCGAGCTCCCTCCTATCTGGATGCAGAAGGTCTCTTGGCGTCCTCACGTCGAATGCAAGTGAATGGACGTGATGACATCATGGGTCCTTAGGCCGACGGAGCTCATGGTAGAAAGGGCAGGGGGACCGGTCTAGCAGCCAGGCAGGACCAATGGTCAGGTGACTATATCTTTTTTTAGACCCTAGACCAAAATGAGCACATAACCTTTTTTATTGAGGAGTTAACCCCACTGCAAGGGTTAATTTTTAATATGCCTGGAGTGCTTCTTTAACCACCTCCTGTCCATGGCCGTTCCTGAACAGCCGGGCAGGAGCCTTATAGGAGAGGCAGGGCGTCTTAAGACGTCCTTCCCCTACGCCCGCTCGTGTGTGGCGGCCAGCGTGCAAACGAGTGTGGAAACTGTCAGAAATGTAAACAGCCAGCGATAAGAAGGACCTACTGTAAGTGATGTTTGATTTTCTAAACTTGTATTAGTTCAGTTTGGGAATGTACACAAGCTGACTTTATAGAGTCTATGATTTTAGAGCGATGTAATAATATGGGGGTTATTCACAAAGCTTCTGAGGGATCCAGCCGGAGCTTTGGCTGATCCTTCGGCTAGCTTCTAAACGGGAGCCCTTCGGTTCAGTAGAACCGAAGGGCTGCTGTACGGGCTATTCACTATAGCCCCTGTACAGCTCCCGAAGTTGGCCGAGCGGCTCGGTCGAGCCGAAAGCATATGCTTCGGCTCGACTGAGCTGAGGGGAAATCCGGAGGTGGCCGAAAGGCCGGCCATTTGCCAGCTGAAAGCATGCTACTGACAGCGGGGCGGAGCCAGCCGTCATCTCACAGCTGGCTCCGGCCACTTGCATTGACAGATCAGCGTCCCCTGGTTACGCTGATCTGTCATTACAATGAGAACTCGGCAGAGTCATTGTTATGACCCTTTCACTAAAAATCACGCATTTTCACAAATGTCACTTATTTCACTAAACAAATGTTACCCCCCTTTCACTAAAAATCACATACAGCTCTGCATGCAGATATGAAATAATCTTACATTCATTAGATACACATGCATTTTTTTGCTTTTACTTACAATTACTGTTTTTCCACTTCCTGTTTAAGTGAGGCACTGGTGATGCAGCCCTGGCCTCACAGATGTAGCCTGAGAAGGTTAAATCACCAGTGCCGTCCTGGGAAATCTCATCTGTACACTGTAAAATCTCACAAGATCTCAGGGGAAAGGCACTTTTTCTGACTGTGCACTGTCACATGTTCCAGTATTCTAGGAAGTAAAGGGAGATGGATTAATCTGCCCTTAGTGAAAATGGCCACCGTGAGAAGAATAGAGAAGAAAAGAAAAATAAGGTATGCAAAGAATAAAGAGTCTGCAATTGTCTAGAACAGCCTATCTAAACCAGGGAACCATGGCACCCTGGGGTGCCTTCAGGCTTCCTCAGGGGTGCATTAAAGCTGTTAGAGAGTTTCATGCACTTGCATGGTGCAGATGGCCTGGCTGGCAGCAATATGAAAGCAAATTAAGCTAAGACTGTTGATGTAACAAGGGACTCTGATGTGAATGGGGGGACTCCTGATTTGAAAGGGGGACTCTGATGTAAAGGGGAACCCCACTTTTTTGTGTTTTTTTCATGGGCCCTCTCCTTTAAAATCCACACCTGACCCCATCTCTAAAAAGGGGCTTGGTGTTACATAAGGAGGCAGCAATAAGACCATCTTAACAGTATACAGTGTGGGGGGAGATAACACCTTTAAGATTATAGATAAAGGTACGTTTATGTGGGTCTTAGACACTTTAGTTTAAAAAATAAAAAACTATAGATTGCCTGGGAGTGGGTAAACAGAATAAGGATTTTCTTCTTTCTTGGCCAGAGTTGAGTTTTAAAATAACCCCAGGTGATCCTGCAATATATGTCCTTGCTCAGGGACTTCCTGTTATGGGGTAACAACTGCCTCCCATTTGTTCTCCACCTTTGCCACTCATGTCACATGTGCCACTAGTGGAGGCTACAAACAGCCATGCTAATACAAACTGCACAGACATGGTCCACCATTGTCACTATCAGGAAGTTGGTCTATAGCAGGACTGGGCAAACTATGGCCCTCCAGTGTGGTGAAACTACATCTACTATTTTGCATCTGCATCTGGGAGTCATACCTGTGGCTGTCAGAGTCATGCAATGCTTCATGGGATTTGTAGTTGCACCACAACTGGAGGGTCAGAGTCACAGCACCCTTTAAAAGTATGCAAAATCTCAAGACAACCCAATCTTAAATGTAAAAAATGACATGTGGCGCTATCGAAATCCATGTCAGACCCTTATCCCAGATAGGGGTGTAGTATGGATTTTAAGGGGGGGGCATGCAAAAACACACATCAAAGTCCCCCCTTCAAATCAAGAGCCTCCTTTTCACATCAGCAATTCCCTTTACATTAGTGCCCCCCTGCACATCAGGAGCTCCCCCCTCACACTAGGAGCCCCCTTCTCATTAGGAGACCACTACTTTCACATCAGAAACCTCCCTGCACCATGGAAAGGTATGATGGTGAGGCACCTCTGAGGAAGCCAGAAGGCACCCCCGGGTGTCACAGCACACTGGCTGAGAAAGGCTGCTCTAGAGCAATGATGTCCAGCCAACTGTGAAGCGTGTGCATGTAGACAGGAAGTGGCTGAAGGAAATCAGTGGCAGTAGGATGAAAAATGGAGGAAAAGGGTAACATTATATTTTTGGGAGAAAAAACATGGAAATTGTTTATTAGACACAATCCTTTATTAAACTAAATGTCATACATTAAGGGTTGATATCAACTTTAAAACTCACTGTTCTGGGTTTTTGAGTACTGTGTAGTAGCCATATAGAGCTAGTTTATTTATTGTTAAATCTTGAACTGGCCATACACAGGGCAATATTCCAGCAATGTTAACCATTTTTTGTCAGCTTTGCCTGGAAAAATTATTCAATAGCACAGTGCAACTTACCACCTCTTACCATGTACGTGTAAATATAAATGTACATTAATATATCATTTGTTGTTAGGTTATAAATGATCTGTTCAATCATTTTTGCAATGGAAAGCTGGTTGAAATTTGCCATGTGCAGGACCAGTGTTAGACTACACGATTTATAAAAATAAACGTATTGTTCTTTTTTTTTTTAATGTAGTCTTGGATTGATGAACTAACAATAACTAACTGGAGGAGAGAAGTGACTTATAGTAACCAGGGCTCTGTGTCTTTATTAGGCCTCTCTAGGTACTGGGGCCTGTAGTAATGAAAATAAGATGCAAATCAGCAAATTCTCATATTACAATGATTCTTCCACTTCCACTTTTCTCCAGTGAGGAGGGGAAGTTTACATAAGAAGTATATATTTTTAAACTCACTTACCATAAATCGGCAGGTTTCGGGTCTTTGACTTGGGGGCAGAACAATGACTAAGGGGTCTATTCACTAAGCTGCCGTAGGCAGCCGAGTGAATGACCGATCTGAAATGAAGTGACCCGAACGCTGTTCGGCTATTCACTTCAGGCTGGTACGGCTGATTTCAGCCGTATATCGGCTGAAATCAGTCGTACATCGGGTGGCTTCGGGTCGGCCGAACATGCTCAGCATGTTCAGTTGACCGGAAATGCAAAAGGAGTTCGACTCAGCCGATCCAACATCTGGATTGGCTAAGCCGAACCACTGCAGGCTACTCGTTGCTGTTCGGCCTATTCTTATAGATGCCGAACAGCAGTGAGTGAATAGCCGTATGCCGCTGAGCGCCATTCGGCTCGGGCTGTTCTGTTCGGTCCCTCTGTGGTACCGAGCAGAACAGAAAAATAGTTTAGGGAAAAAACATAGAAAATGATTGTGCGGAGCTAGCAGTGACAGCAAACTAGCTATTGTTCCCGCCCTCTGCTGCTGTCAATCAGTAGTTGTGGACCTGATGGAGAACTGCAGCAGAGGGCGGGTGCAATGCTAGTTTGCTATTGCAAATTGAAATAGCCAATAGGAATCCAGCAATGCATTCCTATGGTCAAAATTATTATTTTTTTCTATTCTGACACGGCTCTGTGTCAGAATAAAAAAAAAAAGATAAAAGCAGTGTATCTCTCCTTGGCGGCTGGGAGCGGGAGACTCCCGGAGCGCCAGGGAGAGTTAGGCTGTTTGGAGATCAGTGTCCCTGGTTAGCTGTTAACCATGGACGGCTGGCTCCACCCAGCTGTCAGACAGATGTTGGATCGGCTGAGTCGAACTCCTCCTGCATGTTCGGCCGACCCGAAGCCATGCAAAGCCACCCGATGTACGGCTGATTTCAGCCGACATACGGCTGAAATCAGCCATACCAGCCTGAAGTGAATAGCCGGTAGAATAGCTTCTACTTAATGGATCCTACTGTGTGTATGCTTGTGGTAGGGCCATCAGAATGCAAGTTTGGAAGGGAATGATGTAGATGGTTCAGTGATCTCTGTACAGCTCTGCAAAAAATGTCAGTGCTATCTATCTGTCTATCTATCTATAGATGAATATATATGAATATTTACATATTAGGCATGCACCGATACCGTTTTTTCAGTATCGAGTACCGATATTTTTTTCCCCGGTACTCACCAATACCGAGTACCGATACTGGAAGTCCCATTAAGGAAGCCAGGCGGGGTGTAATGACTCGCCACCTGGCTTCCTGATTAGCTAGGCAGTGTCTCCATGCTTCTCGTCACGAGATGACGGGAAAGCATGGAGCCGGCTTTCTGGCCAATCAGGAAGCCGGATGCCGTGTACTGACGTGGTGCCCGGCTTCCTGATTGGCCGGCAAGCCAGCTCAATGCTCTCTCATCACAAGGTGACGAGGGAGCATGAAGCCGGCTTCCCGGCCAATCAGGAAACCGGGCAGCGAGTCATTGCACTCTACCCGGCTTCAAGTGACGAGGGAGCATGGAGCCAGCTTCCCGGCCAATCAGGAAGCCAGGCAGCATGTAATGACTCGCTGCCCGGCTCCCTAATACCGGATGCTCGGGTATTGGGCTAGGCATCGGAGCATTTGGGCGAGTACTAGTACTCGCCCGAATACTCGCACAAATACTCGGCATCGGCACCACTAACCGATACGATACTAGTATTGGTGCATCTCTAATATATATGTATTTATTTAGTTTATTATTATTATTTTTTTATATTATTTGTATATTATTATTATTATTTTTATTTTCCTAGATCTTTCTAATGGTCTCCTACCACCTATGGTCAACTGTAACAGCCCTAATGTCTGCTGAGGAAGTGACATCATATGAAATATTTCCTTCTGAAATGTAGTGATACATATCAGCAATACATCTACATAACCCACAGTAGCTGTGGGATACAATATTTAAACACCATAGCTAGGAATGTGTTTTTTTTTAGTAAATGTCTGCAAGTAAAAATGAAGCCCTGGTACTTTGCAACGTTTGATGACATAGAAAAGCCAGAGGTAAAATAATATGAGCAGTTGACTCACATAAATAAAATGCATTGAGCTTGATTTACTAAAAGCAGATAGGCTGTTCACTTTGCAATGGAATTTGTAATGGAACTTAGCTTAGTGAATGAGGAGAAGCTCTGCTGACTATAATCATCCAGTCATTTGCAAGCAAAACAATTTTTTTGTTAATTCCCCTTGCACATAATTGGATATTCTTTGCAAAGTGAATTTTCACCACATTTACCAAGGTGAGGGAAACTTCCCCTGCAAAGGGCAAATTCACTTGAAAGTGTACAGCCTATTTGCTTTTATTAAATCAACCCCATTGTCACTCATTTTATAACGCCTTGGGGTTGATTTACAAGAAGGCAAATAGGCTGTTCACTTTGCAAGGGAATTTGCACTTTGCAGAGGAAATCTCCCTGCTTGATGAATGGGCTGAAATTTCATTTTGCAAAGAACATTCATGAAGAAAAAAAAACTGTATCTTTGCTTGCACATAAATAGGTGATCACATTCAGCATAACTTCTTCTCCTCATTCACTAAGTTAAGAGCAAATTCCCTTGCTAAGCGAACTGCCTATTCGCCTTTAGTAAATCACGCCCCCTTATCTTAACAAGCCAAGTCTATATAGTATTTTTGAACAGGAACATACCTGATATATCCTCCAATAATCATTTATATAGGAAATGGAAATTGTCACTTATTCAACAAAAGTTTTAAAAAAATGGGCTGAACTGGTCAATATAAAAAAATAAAAAAGATAAAAAGATGAATTAGTTGGATTGTGAGCTCTTAGGATAGCTTTGACATCCAGCCTATTCAGTAAGTGAGGGTCCATCCACACTACACCAACACAGAGTTTCATGCATTGATGCTGTTCCATTAGCTAGCCTCTTCATTTTAAACTGGCTATGAATGCACCTTAATACATGAAACAAATAGGTCCTGCTCAGTTCATCAGAAATGCAATGCACAGAACAATTGCGTTTGTGTGTTGTGGTGTGCTGTGGTGAACTTACAGTGCATAGGTTCATTGGAGTGCCATTAACAATTAACACATCATAACCCCTATATACAATGCATTACTGTCCATTATTACATGTCTTGTGGTGTGAGCAAGCCCTAAATCTAAGATGTAGAACTGATGTGCTGGTGAACTGGCCCATGGGACTTACAAGTCGGTTTAGTGCTAAGGGATCATTTTCGATTGGTTGCTGTGAATTGGTGCATTGTGTGGAGCACAGCAGCTCTTTGCACTGCAGTACAGTAATAGCCCATATTATATACATGGTTTTTATATAAATGCATATCCACCTCTGAATAAAATTCAATATAATGTTCTGGCTAAATAAAAACATTTTTTATGGCTGCCATGCAGTCACAGTTTACTGTAAAGGATGTGTGCCCTTAGAAATCCATGGTGTGCTTATCACAGGGATAACTTCAGCTGCACCATTCTGGGGCAACTGCTGTACATTATAGGTATTGATGGCAAACTCCGGCCCTCTAGCTGTTGAGGAACTAGAACTACAAATCCCGAGAGGCATTGCGAGATTCTCACAGCCACAGACATGACTACAAGAGACAGATGCATCATGGGATTTGTAGTTTCACCACAGCTGGAGGGATGGAGTTTGCCCACCCCTGTCCTATAGACTTGGGTTTCAATCAAATCCTGCCCCTTATCCGATTTTTAAACTCATTTTTTCCCATCTCAGACTTTCTGAGATGGGAAAGAGGCATACCCTTTAGCACAAAGTCTGAAGGCAAAGGACACACCCCCTGGCACGCCCCCAGTTATATGGTCATGAATAATTCCTCAAGCCCTATACACTGTATATAGAACATGACTCACAGGACCTTAGACCACCGTAGTGCAGCGGGTCGGGGGTTGGGCAGAACCTTGAAGAACCAGTCTAAGACCAAGCCAGTATGGAGGATATGGTGAGTATAACTTTTTTATTTTTGTATCTAGAACAAAACGAGCACTTAACCTTTACAGTGCAGGGGCAGCCCCACTGAAAGGGTTAAGAAAACATTTCTCTGGAGTTCTTCATTAAGTATTGCATTTATTATAGAGGTCTACATATCAGTTCCCCTACAAGAGACAACCAAAGAGGAGAGAGGGACAGAGGGTTCCAAAAGTGGGACAGTCCCTCCAAATCAGGGACAGTTGAGCGGTATGCATACAGCCTAATTAAAGTAATCATTACCGAGAGTAATGAGAATGCGCAAATTGTAGAAACCAATAACAGCCCAACTTCATTGTAGCAGTCAGATCAGATACTGTGACTGCTGGAAATTAGTTATTGCTTCTGAGTTATTGTTTCTTCTTGAAAACATAGATACAATTAAAAAAGATCTTTAATTCTCCAAATCTCCAGTCCAGTCTATGGGGAAAAATATAATTGACAGTTGGCCTTTTGGTCTTGTCTCAGTGCTGCAGGGCCTCATTTATTGCAATCTGCAATTCCTGTCCATTCCACTCGGTGGCGCTCATCTCCACAGCAGAAAATGCACAGATAATCAGTTTGTACAGGCACGCAGAATTGGACTGCCATCTTTTGACCGTGCCCATCTTTCCTCTATGAAGAATGTAACCAGATTTACTTATTTTATATAATGAGCTGCAAGGGCAGTGCATAGCAATTGTTCCCCTAAGCCATGGTCATCACAGCAAAATTAGACTTATGTGATTGTCTGCAATTGATTTCTGAGTTAAAATATTGTGAGCCTTGCATTTAAAAACTGGCACATAACCTTCCCTGGCACAGTAATTATATCTTACCGACATTTGTGTTATGCAGCATTTGTATCTGTTCTTAGTTTACCATTCATTAACTGAAATTGTCATTGTACCTGATTATTACCAAATAATGCTTTCATAAAAATATAAAAATACAAGAGATTACGAAGGTGAAGAAAGATAAACTAATAGACAGATAGAGAAAAAAAGATGGATGATGGATAGAAAAACAGTTACATGAATTGAAAAACATATTATACGATAATTAACCAAGACAGACATTTTTTTCTAAGGAATTCGTTAAAACAAAATTCGTTTATTAAAAAAATAATAATAATAATAATCATGTTTTTCTATTGCAGTTAGTGCACACAATGCAAATTGTTTCTAGCTACTACTGGATACGCAGCTACTAAATCCTTCCCAAGGACAATGAGTTCGTACTAAATAAAATACCATGACATAGAAAAGTCTGCTGATAAACAGATTTTCGGATTTTCGTTACGATTCGCTATTTATTCGTTCATTTCACAGTTGAAAATCAATTCCTAGCTCTTTGTGGGTAATGGCATAGGTTTAATTTATGTTTAAGATTCTTATGATGATCTTATTGTTTTTTTGTTTAACCTCTATCAAAAATGTGTCTGTGAAAAAAAATAAAAAAAAGATATCTGATTTTTTGGTGGTCCCGGTAATATAAAAATGATAAATATAATAGGGCAGAAAATGATTTTACTGAGAATATGGAACAGAGGGAGTAGAAGATATTCTGTACAATAAAGGGTTATGTCCTTAGTGATAGTGAGCAATATCAAAATGTAGAAGCTACCAAAGCTCTTGAGGGACAAATGTTGGGTTAATTAATACCCTTCTTGAGGACTGACAGATATACGAATAAACGTTGTGTTGCCTAAGGATTGATTGTTTTATAAGGAAAGGAAGGACACACAGTGTTTTGCTAGGAGCTAAAGGATTCCCAAGGGATAAAAAATGTTGACCTTGGCAAATGTCCTCGTCAGATTGTGTCATCTCACCATGGAAAGGACAATGGCGATTGTGATGAGTGACCAATGCAAGAACAAGGAGGTACAAGGAATGGTCCCTGGTCATTGGAGATCTACATATAGCAGTAAACTTGAAGGTCTTACCTGGATGGCGTTGGTGACATTCCATCCGGCCTCCCAGACTGTTATTTTAGGCTTTTCAGCTGTAGATAATTCTGAGCACATACCATCATCTTTAGAGTCGGATGGAGGAGGTCCAGTGCCATCTCTTTGGTAGTGGATGTCACCTTCTGCAGGGACATCGCCTGTTGGGACCTCGGTCTTCAGGATGTCCATTTGAAGACCTTGCCTGTGGTCCATGTCCAGGTCATCGCAATGGGCAAAGCCAACAGCCTCTTCATTAGTGGCCGCCTGGAAGCCCATCCTGGCAAACATCCCGCTAACCTTTGCCTGGGACTTGTTTGATACCGAGGTGGCCACATTGGACAGTTTGCTCCTGATCAAGGTAGCCATGTTGGCTCTTCAAGATCCTCTCTCCCCACAAGAATCAGATAGACTTCCTCTATGGTATGCAGCTGGCGCCTGGATGACGACTGTTACCTCCACTTGTGTAGACTGGCTCTTCTCCACCCCCGAGCCTCCTTCAGCATGACACCTTCTGCAAAGGTAATTAGAAGCTCCTACATATCGCCATGATGACCACCACCTCTAACTTCTTCCTTTGACTGGTCCAGTAACAGGGCAAGGGGGTCTGTAATCGGTTGGTCTTCTTAGTGTCCCTTCCCTTGACCTCTCAGTGGAAGATCAGCCCAGTGAAGATCCTGTGGAAGGTGAGTGACACATGGAGGGAGGGGGAAGAATAGAGTGTTAGCTTTGTGCTGGGCACCGACAGTCTATCTACAGCTAAAACATTCATCCAGCAAGTGGAGATTGGGATTTTTTTTTCTCTGTGGAGGAGGGTGTTGGGTATTGAGGGTGTCTGCATGACTGCTGCATATCTGGAGGAGGGTCTATAGCTTCACCCCCACCCTTCTTGTCACCAATTGCAGTGCCCAAACCCATCCTTCCAACACGTTCAACCTCCATTCTATCACCCCATGCAGTAGAAAGACCCAACCTTCCAGCACACCTCAGACCAAATTTATATACATGCAAGCAACTCCACTGGATTGCAAAACTGCGTCATCAATGTGTCTCATACATTCTGCCCCTTACCCTTTTACCCAAGGTTATTATGTACCAATGATTATGCAATCTATTGTATATCTAACAAAAACTCTTACCAGCAGCCAAAAAAATTATCTGGTGCCAAGCCCTCAACCCCTGCCTATTGGCCCCTCTCTAAAACCCCAACATACAGCCTCCATTTCTGCGTCTACCATATATATATATAGTCCAAAGTCATTTGTCTCAGCCAGAAATACAGTAATTGGATGCAGGGAAGGGATTCAACTAACCTGCTGAAGATCCAATGGAGCCGGAAAGCACCAAATTTATTTCCATTCGCTTAGAAATCACTTGTAATTTTGCTCAAAGACTTAATTATTGGGTATCCTCTGCCAATAGTAATCATGCAGAGGACTGACACCAACCCACACTGCCTAAACAAGGACCGTGACGTCACAGCCATCATAGCTAGAGAAAGGCTAAAGAAGGATCCCATTGGATTGCTCTTCTCAGAAGACATGCATTATACTATTAGCTGACTGGAGAGACTGAAAAAAAAACCTTAAACATTGAATTTAATTACATTCTGAATTAATACACGCC